>NC_139991.1:4621311-4772896 GCF_964263955.1 Coregonus lavaretus | reverse complement strand
TGGACCTGCAGCAGCAGTGCAGCTAACAATGTGATGAAATTAAAGAACAGCATGAGTGCTCGCTGGAAAATTGTCAATACTTTACCAATATTGGATAAGGGCTTTCTGTCCTCTGAAAGTCATTATTTCGTACGAGGCCAAGCTCACCGCCTAGCTTTCACTTTCAGAATATAAACAACCAAACCATACTGAGCTGGTGGAGAGAGAGAGAGCTCCAAATAACTGAAGAAAAAAAAAAGCAGCAAATTGAATAAATGTGGGCGAATAAAGGATAAAGGAAAAAAAACATTCGATTTAGGCGGGGAAATGGACAGATATGCAAGGCAGCCATTTCCATGATGCTACAGGCTTAGTACAGTAATTACAGAGACAGAGAGATGAGATAACAGGGAGGGACTAATCTGATTTAGACAGACTTGGGGCTGCGTCTGAAGTGGCACCCTATTCCACACAGTGTACTTTTGACCAGAGCCCAGTAGTGCACTTCCTAGATATTAGGGTGCCATTTTGGATGCTCACCTAGTATAGGAGCACAGCAAAGCACTACTTACCACCATCTTGTTTTTGGACACCCAGCAGTCCTGAGGGAAGTCCTGCAGCATGGGAACCAGGAACTGCAGACATCCGTCCCAGTGGCACAGCAGCAGCATCATACCAATCAGGTTGACGATACGCACCATGGCACTGGCCAGGTCATAGGTCATATGGAAGATCTGAAGAGCAGGACAGGAAGAGGAAAGGACTGTGTTAGGACATAGGTCATATGGAGGATTGAGAGAGCAGAATACAATACAATAGAATATTGTCCATTTTGTGAGAAACAAAAATGTGTCTTCTGTTTATCGCAACCCCTGAAACATACATGTTGAGAGGCACAGGGTCAGCCACAGAGCAGCGCCCCTGGATGGAGAGCAGAACTGGAGCAGAGGAATTGTGTTAGGGCACGACGGCATGTGTAGGCTGGCTTACAGACAAAGCCCTGGCCTGAATTGTTCTGTATTACAAAGACCCTTTTCTCCAGGGGTGTTGTCTGTTTACTTTGTTCCCTAACCCTTTGATCGATACTTTTTATAGTCAAGGTGAAGGCCAAGCAGTGGATTTCCCATATGCAATAAGTGAGTTGAGTTTGAATCTGAGCGTCCGTTCTAGTTCGAGGCCACATTGTTCTCCATCACACATGCAGGGCCCTAGCCTCAACGTACAGTAACAAAATGAATCATCTTTGATGTAACACTTGTGCTTTTTACAGATGTTGACATGAGTGGTCTGTAGAGGATGGTCCTGATGGCAGCATGGGAATATGGCTTGGCCTATGGGGGCTTGGGGAGGAGGCTTTATTGAATCACTCTAATCAACCACTTAGGTAAGCACACTAATACAAAGCGGATGGAAGGATGGGTAGGTGTGTATATGCGTCCCTTGCTGAGTGAGTGTGTGCAGCACGGGCGAGCTTTGTTAATCCTAATGATAAATATACTCATAAGGCGCTACAGGACGCCTACCCTACGCTGGTGTGGATTTTAATGGCTTCAACAATTTAAAGCCACTTAATCCCATCGAGGGCCCGCGGTGTGCACTGTTAACTGCTGTTCTCCTTATTAAAAGCCACTCAGCGCCGTTTAAAAGCTTACGGCTGAGAGAGGGATATTCCATCTTTCTCCTCTTTGTTGGCGAATATTGGTAAGAGGAGAGGGGAGAAGAGAAGCCAGCCACAAACAGCCCCAGGCAGACACAGACAGTTGCTCTCCACTGTTCCTCCTGACCCAGGCTAGATCTCTCCGGTTGCCTCCTAAAGCCAGTGCTTGTTGATCTGTTCCTTTGTTGTTTCTATCTGAGTGGCTGCGTGGAAACAACAGACAGGGACCAGGGACTAGTACTGAGACAGGCTGTGTGACGGGCCTCTCTGGGACAGTGTGGACGCTGGGCCATCACATCAGATCACCTCAGTCAGAGGGGTCTGCCGGGGAGGGGAGAGCCAAAAGTGTCCCCAAGAAGACTTGTTTCTGCTGGGGTAAGACGGAAGCGTCAGGCCGCCAGGCTCCAGAGTGAGTGCATGGCGGAGACATTACAGTTGCAGCGCTGGGCTCTTGTTCAAAGTGTTTAGCCCGGGGCACATTTACATCATCTGAGCCGAGTCATTCACCCGGCTGCGTCTCTCTCTCTTAATCTACCAAACCACTCGCTTCTTCTTCTTCTTCTTCTTCTTCTTCTTCTTCTTCTTCTTCTTCACCTCCTCTCTCACCCTCTCCTCTCCACAGCTGCGCTCCACTCCAAACACAAGGAGGGGATATTGTTTTTTAAAGAGCCCATTCTCTTTCCAAACACAATAATGGTTATGGTAGCTGATACGAGGCAATATATTGTGATGTTGATTCTCCAGCTGGAACTAAATGGCATTCCATAACATTAAAGAGCTGTCAAAAGCCCTATGTGTGTCAATTTAATAAATCATGAACTACCCCATCCAGTCTCACACTTGAGATTGAGATTTTTTCATTTGTAAAATTGTTTTTCCAAGAGGGGAGTGTGAGCTCTCTGATACAGTGGATGCATTTGTAATGTATTTAAATGTAGCAATTTCCTGCCCATTAAACATGGATGATATAAAACATAGATTGTTCAAGCCCACAGTATCTCAGTCAAACAGCAAAACATTGAATACATTATCCATTTACATTTTCCCGTCTGAGCATTTTATGTCATTTACATGCTAATATTACAACAGTCATGGAGCTAGTCAACCTGAAGTGTCAAGCTGCTAGAGCTAAGAAGGTTGCTTATTCTATATATATATTGCACTATTTGAGTAGGGCAGCTACATACAGTACCAGTCAAAAGTTTGGACACACCTACTCATTCGAGGGTTTTTCTTTATTTTTACTATTTCCTACATTGTATAATAATAGTGAAGACATCAAAACTATGAAATAACACATATGGAATCATGTAGTAACCAAAAAAGTGTTAAACAAATCAAAATATATTTTATATGACATTCTTCAAATACATGTTTACATTTTAGTCATTTAGCAGGAATTGGACTACTGTGAGGTCATCCTAGAGAACGAGGCTGGCCGACTATCCGTCCTGCTGCTGGATGAAGGGGTTGGGGATGGCTTCCATGCCGTCCTGAGGACAGATGAGTACCACGGACGTCCCTCTACAAACCACCAGGCCCAGCTGCCGCGTGTCCTCGGTCAGCTTGAACTGGCCGTCAGGATCCCGCAAGTACTCGATGGTGCTATCCAATACCAGGTTTAACAGGGGGTCAAACCCCTTCAGAAATTCACTGGCCTCTCAAATAGCCACCCTTTGCCTTGATGACAGCTTTGCACACTCTTGGCATTCTCTCAACCAGCTTCATGAGGTAGTCACCTGGAATACATTTCAATTAACAGGTGTGCCTTCTTAAAAGTTAATTTGTGGAATTTATTTCCTTCTTAATGCGTTTGAACCAATCAGTTGTGTTGTGACAAGGTAAGGGGGGGGGGGGGGGGGGGGGGAGTATACCATAGAAATGTCCACCCGTTGTCTGCGCTCCAGCAGGTATATCTCACTGGTCATCCCTCACCGCCATTCCTTCCAGTTCTCTGCTGCCAATGACTGGAATGAACTGCAAAAATCTCTGAAGCTGGAGACTCTTATCTCCCTCACTAACTTTAAGCGTCAGTTGTCAGAGCAGCTTACCGATAACTGCACCTGCACACAGCCATTCTGAAATTAGCCCATCCAACTACCTCATCCCCATGTTGTTATTTATTTTGCTAATTTGCACCCCAGTATCTCTATTTGCACATCATCTTTTGCACATCTATCATTCCAGTGTTAATACGAAATTGTAACTATTTTGCATTATGGCCTATTTTTTGCCCTACCTCCACAATTTACTACATTCGCACACACTGTATATATATTTTCTGTTGTATTTTTGACTTTATGTTTAGTTTACCCCATATGTAACTCTGTGTTGTTGTTTTTATCACACTGCTTTGCTTTATCTTGGCCAGGTCGCAGTTGTAAATGAGAACTTGTTCTCAACTGGCTTCCCTGGTTAAAAAAAAAAATTATATATATATATATATATATATATATATATATATATATATATATACAGAAGATAGCCCTATTTGGTAAAAGACGAAGTCCATATTATGGCAAGAACAGCTCAAATAAGCAAAGAGAAACGACAGTCCATCATTACTTTAAGACATGAAGGTCAGTCAAAAAATCATTAAGCGCTATGATGAAACTAACAGCGCCGGAGAAGATGGCTGCCGTTTTACAGCCCTCTAACCAATTGTACTATTATGTGTGTTTTTCCGCGTTATTTGTAATTTATTTTGTACATAATGTTTCTGCCATCGTCTCTTATAACCAAAAAGAGCTTCTGGATATCAGGACAGCGATTACTCACCTCGTAATGGACGAAGATTTTTTCTTCAACGAGGCGGCCGCGAAGGATATCATACAGACACCCGACAAGGCCCAAATCCCCGTCATTCGCCTGAGGAAGAGACGGAGATATCGTGGACGTAGATCGGGGTGCCTTGTAAGGATCCGACGGCGAGCGAGTAAACTGCCTCTTCCATCAATCCTATTAGCCAACGTTCAATCATTTAAAAATAAATTGGATGATTTAAGATTACGGTTATCCTACCAACGGGACATTAAAAACTGTAATATCTTATGTTTCACCGAGTCGTGGCTGAACGACGACATTGATAACATACAGCTAGCGGGCTATACGCTACATCGGCAGGATAGAATGGCTGACTCCGGTAAGACAAGGGGTGGCGGTCTGTGTATATTTGTAAACAACAGCTGGTGCACAAAATCAAATACTAAGGAAGTCTCTAGGTTTTGCTCGCCTGAGGTAGAGTATCTTATGATAAGCTGTAGACCACACTATTTACCAAGATAGTTTTCATCTATATTTTTCATAGCTGTCTATTTACCACCACAAACCAATGCTGGCATTAAGATTGCACTGAATGAGTTGTACAAGGCCATAAATCAACAGGAAAACGCTCATCCAGATGCAGCGCTCCTAGTGGCCGGGGACTTTAATGCAGGGAAACTTAAATCCGTTCTACCTAATTTCTACCAGCATGTTAAATGTGCAACCAGAGGAAAAAAAACTCTAGACCACCTTTACTCCACACACAGAGACGCATACAAAGCTCTCCCTCGCCCTCCATTTGGCAAATCTGACCATAACTCTATCCTCCTGATTCCTGCTTATAAGCAAAAACTAAAGCAGGAAGCACCAGTGACTCGGTTAATAAAAAAGTGGTCAGATGACGCAGATGCTAAGCTACAGGACTGTTTTGCTAGCACAGACTGGAACATGTTCCGGGATTCTTCAGACAGCATTGAGGAGTACACCACATCAGTCACTGGCTTCATCAATAAGTGCATCGATGATGTCGTCCCCACAGTGACCGTACGTACATACCCCAACCAGAAGCCATGGATTACAGGAAACATCCGCACTGAGCTAAAGGGTAGAGCTGCCGCTTTCAAGGAACGGGACTCTAACCCGGACGCTTATAAGAAATCCCGCTATGCCCTCCAACGAACCATCAAACAGGCAAAGAGTCAATACAGGACTAAGATTGAATCGTACTACACTGGCTCTGACGCTCGTCGGATGTGGCAGGGCTTGAAAACTATTACAGACTACAAAGGGAAGCACAGCCGTGAGCTGCCCAGTGACACAAGCCTACCAGACGAGCTAAACCACTTCTATGCTCGCTTCGAGGCAAGCAACACTGAAGCATGCATGAGAGCACCAGCTGTTCCGGATGACTATGTGATCACGCTCTCCGTAGCCGATGTGAGTAAGACTTTTAAGCAGGTCAACATTCACAAGGCCGCAGGGCCAGACGGATTACCAGGACGTGTACTCCGAGCATGTGCTGACCAACTGGCAAGTGTCTTCACTGACATTTTCAACATGTCCCTGACTGAGTCTGTAATACCAACATGTTTCAAGCAGACCACCATAGTCCCCGTGCCCAAGGACTCTAAGATAACCTGCCTAAATGACTACCGACCCGTAGCACTGACGTCTGTAGCCATGAAGTGCTTTGAAAGGCTGGTCATGGCTCATATCAACAGCATTATCCCAGAAACCCTAGACCCACTCCAATTTGCATACCGCCCCAACAGATCCACAGATGATGCAATCTCTATTGCACTCCACACTGCCCTTTCCCACCTGGACAAGAGGAACACCTACGTGAGAATGCTATTCATTGACTACAGCTCAGCATTCAACACCATAGTGCCCTCTAAGCTCATCACTAAGCTAAGGATCCTGGGACTAAACACCTCCCTCTGCAACTGGATCCTGGACTTCCTGACGGGCCGCCCCCAGGTGGTAAGGGTAGGTAACAACACATCTGCCACACTGATCCTCAACACGGGGGCCCCTCAGGGGTGCGTGCTCAGTCCCCTCCTGTACTCTCTGTTCACCCATGACTGCATGGCCAGGCACGACTCCAACACCATCATTAAGTTTGCCGACGACACAACAGTGGTAGGCCTGATCACCGACAACGATGAGACAGCCTATAGGGAGGAGGTCAGAGACCTGGCCGTGTGGTGCCAGGACAACAACCTCTCCCTCAACGTGACCAAGACAAAGGAGATGATTGTGGACTACAGGAAAAAAAAGAGGACTGAGCACGCCCCCATTCTCATCGACGGGGCTGTAGTGGAACAGGTTGAGAGCTTCAAGTTCCTTGGTGTCCACATCACCAACGAACTATCATGGTCCAAACACACCAAGACAGTCGTGAAGAGGGCACGACAAAGCCTATTCCCCCTCAGGAGACTGAAAAGATTTGGCATGGGTCCTCAGATCCTCAAAAAATTCTACAGCTGCACCATCGAGAGCATCCTGACTGGTTGCATCACCGCCTGGTATGGCAACTGCTTGGCCTCCGACCGCAACGCCCTACAGAGGGTAGTGTGTACGGCCCAGTACATCACTGGGGCCAAGCTTCCTGCCATCCAGGACCTCTATACCAGGCGGTGTCAGAGGAAGGCCCTCAAAATTGTAAAAGACTCCAGCCACCCTAGTCATAGACTGTTCTCTCTGCTACCGCACGGCAAGCGGTACCGGAGTGCCAAGTCTAGGTCCAAAAGACTTCTCAACAGCTTCTACCCCCAAGCCATAAGACTCCTGAACAGCTAATCATGGCTACCCGGACTATTTGCACTGCCCCCCCACCCCATCCTTTTTACGCTGCTGCTACTCTGTTAATTATTTATGCATAGTCACTTTAACTCTACCCACATGTACATATTACCTCAACTAGCCGGTGCCCCCGCACATTGACTCTGCAACGGTACCCCCCTGTATATATAGCCTCCCTACTGTAATTTTATTTTACTTCTGCTCTTTTTTTTCTCAACACTTTTTTTGTTGTTGTTTTATTTTTACTTTTTTGTTAAAAATAAATGCACTGTTGGTTAAGGGCTGTAAGTAAGCATTTCACTGTGATGTCTGCACCTGTTGTATTCGGCGCATGTGACCAATACAATTTGATTTGATTTGATTTGAAACTGGCTCTCATTTGGATTGCCACAGGAATGGAAGAGCCAGAGTTACCTCTGCTGCAGAGGATAAGTTCATTAGAGTTACCAGCCTCAGAAATTGCAGCCCAAATAAATGCTTCACAGAGTTCAAGTCACAGACACATCTCAACATCAACTGTTCAGAGGGGACTGTGTGAATCAGGCCTTCATGGTCGAATTGCTGCAAAGAAACCACTACTAAAGGACACCAATAAGAAGAAGAGACCTGCTTGGGCCAAGAAACACGAGCAATGGACATTAGACCGGTGGAAATGTGTCCTTTGGTCTGGAGTCCAAATTGGAGATTTTGGGTTTCAACCGCCGTGTCTTTGTGAGACGTGGTGTGGGTGAACAGATGATCTCCGCATGTGTGGTTCCCACCGTAAAGCATGGAGGAGGAGGTGTTATGGTGTGGGGATGCTTTGCTGGTGACACCGTCTATGATTTATTTAGAATTCAAGGCACACTTAACCAGCATGTCTGCCACAGTATTCTGCAGCAATACGCCATCCCATCTGGTTTGGGCTTAGTGGGACTATCATTTGTTTTTTAACAGGACAATGACCCAACACACCTCCAGGCTGTGTAAGGGCTATATTACCAAGAAGGAGTGATGGAGTGCTGCATCAGATGGCCTGGCCTCCACAATCCCCTGACCTCAACCCAATTGAGATGGTTTGGGATGAGTCGGACCGCAGAGTGAAGGAAAAGCTGCCAACAAGTGCTCAGCATATGTGGGAACTCCTTCAAGACTGTTGGAAAAGCATTCCAGGTGAAGCTGGTTGAGAGAATGCCAAGAGTGTGCAAAGCCATCATCAAGGCAAAGGGTGGCTATTTGAAGATTCTCAAATATAAAATGTATTTTGATTTGTTTAACCCCTTTTCTTGTTTACTACATGATTCCATATGTGTTATGTCATAGTTTTGATGTCGTCACTATTATTCTACAATGTAGAAAAATAGTTAAAATAAAGAAAACCTTGAATGAGTAGGTGTGTCCAAACTTTTGACTGGTAGTGTAGGTGAGATAGTAATACCTGTCCAAGACTACTAGTACTGTACAAAGAAAACTCTACTGTCAAATCCCTGTACCTGTAGAAGTTCCATCCCACTGGGCACACACTGGTTGAATCAATGTTTTTTTCACGTCTGAAATGACGTTGAACCAACGTGGAATAGACGTTGAATTGACGTCTGTGTCCTGAGGGATGTGCCCTTAAAATACTTTTTGAACTTCTGCACTGAATGGAGAATAAAGCTCTCCTGACTTGCTCAGAATAATGCAATGCAAATCTCCAGATAGTACTGGCAAATGAGACAGTGAGAGAGAGCAGGGGCTTTAAATAGTGCATTTCAGTGGGGATGGTGATTCCTAGCTATATATCTTCCTAGCCTATATCTTCTTTCAGCCTTAACTCAATTACCCCAAAAATATTCCCATTCCCACTAAATGGAAAAAAATCTGTTCCGATATAGGGTTATTATAGGCTTATTATTTTGAGGCTAAAGAAGGAGGAGGACTCATGTATCTCTCTCTCTCAAATAATTTCATACCTTGATTACACTGAGACACGATCACATCTCTCTTTAGCTGAATTCCCGGTGATTTTACAGTCTTTTACTAAAAACTTTAGGTGGCAAAAAAAAAAAATCACTCTGTTGCCAACCCCTGTCCTACACCAAAGCAAGTTGACCCCCCCAAAGAGACCCTGCCTAATTGCCAAGTGTTAATGAGAGATTTACAGGGGAGGGGCTGGGGCGGTACACTGTGCACCATGCGCTCACTGTCATTTGCTTCTAAAGCCATTTGGGGCTGCTTGCATGTCACAACACGCTGCTTAGCCACAAACACACACACGTTCGCACACAGACACACACACTGCATTGCAGAGTACAGCACATTATAGGGATGATGGATGGCTGGCCTCTTTGTTTTAATTGATAGGGACATACAATAAGCCTGTCTGCATGACTATCTGGGTAAACAACAGAGCCATGAATGATGAGGGCACCCAGACACTCCACAAAGGTATCTTAAGGGCAGGGGTTCTCACGTTGGCAGCCATGTTACTCTAACACCTGAAACCAAGGCTTTTACCACCTAGGTGACCTTCAATGTCCCTTACATTATTACGGTTAATAGCTAGGGAATGTCTACAACAGAACTAATGACATATCTAACTGTTATGTGTCTGTGTTGTGGTCAAGATGATTATGAAAAACATTCAACCTAGTGCACATTGCATCACACGAAAATTAATACAAAATTATACCATTTCATATATTCACATGTGCATCATCGTTGTCTTCTAAACAAATCGTAAACGTGGAAGGATCAATTGTGTTTTGTTTCTTTTAGATTTAAATAAAGTCATATTGGCCGAGACATTACAGTGAAAAAACAAGGACCCAGTCCAGAAAGACAGACATGCCCAGACAAGACATCCATTTGATCAATAGGGAGACACCTGAATGTGTCAGGAAGTTATCTGGGACACACAGGAAGTCACAGTCACAGCTGCAGAGTCATCTCAGACAGATGGAGGGAGAGAACAGTGTGGTCCAGGTGAGAGAGAGAGAGAGAGAGAGAGAGAGAGAGAGAGAGAGAGAGAATAGATGCATATGTCTGTAAGTGAGACACAGCCAATGTAATGCTATGCTGAGGCATCTGGTGTTTGCTGTCCAGGCTGCTAATGATGATGAATGCTTGACATCATGTGTCGCCACCAAATCCAAGAAAAATCCCTCACTCCTATTGTTTCACTGATGCCACTTTCACATTGCCACCCACCCCCCTTTTCTGATTTTAGTTCAACATTGGGCTGGATTTCAGTATAAAGGGACAACATGGGCTACACAGTAAAATGCCCTGACAAAATGCCAGACCCTCATCCACACTGTAATGGTAGACAAAGGAGTTGTGTAGATTAAAAAATGGGGGCGAGAGAGAGAGAACCACATGGGGCACTCTTCCATCAGCTGTCTATACAAGCCGGCCTGGAGGGCTTTTGAGGAAGCCACAGAATGCTTTATTCAGCTTCCTACTGAGAAGTATCGATGGGTGCGTGCCGGATTACACATTTTAATGCAGAAATCTTCTAAGGGGCCCTGCTGTGGGTATTAATATCACACAAGGCATATTCACAGACAGCCTTGAGGACCTGTCACTCTTGCTGGCAAGCCTCATTGTGCACTCAATAATACCCCATTAAACCTTTTCTTCTTTCTTATCTGTGAAAGAGCAGTCCTTGGCCAAGGTACGGGTCACCAAGTGGAGGCCTGATTGGCTGATTTGCATTATTTACATATTTTGTGTGTGCAGATTTATTAGGTGGAAAATGAATGGAAATGCTCTCCTTCCCTCCCTCGCGGCGTGCCTGCCTGCCTGGCGACCACGTGGCTCACTCTTATCAAAGCACCTTGGGATTTCTTTCTGTGGCATATCAGATCGTTCCCCCACTCCATCCTGCACACAGCCAGTTGGGCAGAAAAGCCATCCATCTTAACAATCCCAGATGCCAATATTAATAGAGATGGACTCCCTGCCTCCATGCACTCAACAAACACAGATGGTAGTGCTCCAAAGCTCCTGACACCAAGTTCAAAACACTGTGGAATTGTCTGCCATGTTGAAAATGATCCACCGCCGCCCACTAATGTTATTCTTGTTAACTCTTCGTCTGAAAAGTATTTAAGGATGTTCTTTCTCTCTTTCGGCGAAATAAAGTGCAGCTAAGTGCTGACTGAGATAAAAATCCAAATCTGGGGCTTGATGCTTTGGATTTTATACTATTTCCACATAAGGCCGTTGACAATTTTGGCTTTTAAACTATTTCCTCATCAAGGCCCCAAATGCCTCTGCATCCCTGCTAAAAGCAGCAAGCGGGGGGATGGTGATGTTGAAGACATCTGGCATGGGAGCCACTCTCACAGATTAGTCATTAGTGCATTCGTTTGAGGTTGATTTAATAACATGTTGACTAATTTAATTCAAGTCACTGGGTTTGTCTACAGGAGACAACTCCGATGAGGAGGATATTCGGCCAGCGTCTTATTTTTATCCCAATGAAATATGACAATGAGTACAGCCCAGCTGTCTAGACAGATATATATAGGGATAGGAGGACAGACAGGAGAGATGCCATGGCACTGATTGCAGCCTCCTCCCTTTGATATGATGGATATCTGCACACCACTTAGAATGTCATTATCTTTGACAGTGTTATCGCCGCCACACCCCCACCACCACAACCACCAACCACCCTGTTTGTAAGCTGTAAAACACTGTAGTTCACTAAGCCCGCTCGGCTATTATGTCTTGGAAGGGAATCTTAAATCAATGTTTTTATTCTGTTAGTGTGTATTATTGGTTAGTTAATGTTGCGGTGGTTTAATAGATAGCTGTTTAAAACTTGTGATGCTGATTTGATAGGATGGGAAGTCCTTTGTGCCCTGCAACAAAGGGTCATAGTTGACTACGGGCACCAATCAAGACTTGAGAATCTGCCCCTAAACACATGTTACAGTAGCAAGTCATGTAAGCACACAGGTACATGCACACACAGAAAATAAAAACACATGACATCTCCACAGCCAGGGGGTTCATTTAACCCTTAATGTCAGGGTGTGTGTGGGCCTGGATGTTAGAATATAATCTGTGATTAGAGGAGACTAGGGGCTGAGCTGCAATGGGGAGGCATTTAGCTCAGCTGGTAGAGCACGGCGCTTGTAACGCCAAGGTAGTGGGTTCGATCCCCGGGACCACCCATACACAAAAAAATGTATGCACGCACGACTGTAAGTCGCTTTGGATAAAAGCGTCTGCTAAATGGCATATTATTATTATTATTATTTATCTTCTGCTCACTATGACAGGTGAGAACATGAAGCCTTCCTTCACTCAGCAGGTCAATGCATCAGACGTCTCCAGGACCAACTATGACAGAGCAATGAGCAATGTCACTGTGCTGGGGAAGCAACAGAGTCAACAACATGCAAGACCTTGCAAGTTAAACAGGAAGTACAGTATGTTCTATGGCGCTGTGGATTGCTCTTCAGCTACCAATAGATAGGAATAGTTCAGCTATGAATTCCAGCAATTTAAGAAGATATATTATTCGAAAAGCTCAAATGGTGACGCAGTTTTAAAAATATGATGTAATTTGAAATGTAGTTGCCATCGCGAAAAAGTCAAAAAGTCAGTCAGGTGGTAAGATGTGGTCGACAAGTTATTTGGAGATGACAGATGACATTTCTGTGGGGTTACCACTGTAGTGTTCCAGCACCGAGGCAGAGCTGGCCTTTGGCAGGGCCTGCCTACCCAGCGCCGATCAGCACGCCTCGCGCACACACACACACACACACACACATTCAAATAGAAGCTGCCTTTGTGACTGGCTAGCCCCTCCTATCAGTTACAGTTCCCAGTTAACAGGAAGACATAAAGATGGTGATGGTGATGATATTTATTTACTAGCAAGGCTGCCTCTTTGATGTATATATCACAACCTGAGTGGTATGCTGCCTCAAACTGTCTGTCAATGTGGTTGAAAAGCACCTTTTAAAATGCCCCTGGGTATGGTGTGGTTTAGTGTTGTGGTTTGTTTGGCAATCAACCAGCTATTCAAACTCCCCCCATTGTTCATGCAAAGTAAAACTCTCAGGTGAACACACCCAGCAGGGATTTTAAGGCATTTTGCAACAACTGTGAAAGAGAGAGCCTCAGTTGGTTTTGAGAGCTGAATAGAGCCGTGATCAAAATACCTTATAGGGATGGACACAATCATTCTGTCTAAGTGGTACTGTAGAAGAGAGAGAGAGAGCGAGGGAACCTGTCCTGACAAACATTTCAATGTTACAAACAGTACTCCACACTGAAGGATGAGACTAAAAACAAAACAAAAGATAACTAATGTAAAATATACCCCCCGATACTCCACACTCTGAAAAAAGGGTGCTATCTAGAATAGAAGGATTCTTCGGCTGTCCCCATAGGAGAACCATTTGAAGAACCCTTTTTGGTATGTAAATTCACTGTGGCAGTGCCTGGGTCTGTGTGTGCCCTGCTGTCTTGGTGGTGGAGGAGTGTCTCTGTCTCCTTAATGACTGAATGAATGCATCTCCTGCTGGGCTCTGCTGCTTCACTTTGCACCTCTTACTTCTGGGACAGTGCTCAAGGATACACCCAGGGAGGGACGGGAACATTTCTAATTATTATGGCAATTATAATCATCCCTGTATTTCAGCAGCAGCAGAGGCTCTCTCTCTCTCTCTCTCTCTCTCTGGACTCCCTTCGTCAGACTGGTAGATAGACTGATGCTGCACAGAACAGTAATCAACGTTTCTCTCTTCATCATCTCACTGGTGGATGAGGTAAAGCAAAAAGCCTCTTCACCTTGCCTCACTAGTGGATCTAATCAGACACAGCTAGCTAGAGTAGCTTCCTCTAGCCCAACCCCAGGGGAAAGGTAATACATTATGGATCTCAGTAAACAACGTTATCTCTCTCCGAGGAGCTATACTCTATAGAGGACAGTCGACTGTAGTAAAGACGGTCTGTGTTCATGTGTAGGTATTCTGTGTTTGGTAGATATACTATGGATTATAATACTCTCACACGCACGTATGTACGAACACCCTCCTACAGTACCCTACCTCCTCCCACTGGTGGATGTATCTGATGAGCCTGGACAGTCTGAGCAGTCTGAGCAGGCTGAGGATCTTGGTGAAGCGGACGATCCTCAGCGCCCGGGCCGTCTTGTAGAAGTCTGAGTCGATGCGCGTCTCCACGATGAGGAAGATGTAGTCCACAGGTATGGAGGAGATGAAGTCTACCACGAACCAGCTCCTCAGGTACTTGATCTTGATCTGTTGTGGGTCCAGGATGATCTCTGTGTTGTCCTCCTTGACGATGCCCGTGCGGAAGTTGAGCACCAGGTCCATGAGGAAGAAGGTGTCTGAGATCACGTTGAAGATGATCCAGGGGGGCGTGTGCTCGTCCTTGAAGAAGGTGATGCCCACCGGGATGACGATCAGGTTCCCCACCATCAGCAGCAGCATGGTCAGGTCCCAGTAGAACCTAGAACAGGAGGAACAACAAAGAGCTTAGAACATGGAAGAGAATAGGGGGAACCACAGAGAGCTTAGAACCTGGGAGAGAACATGAGGAACCACAGAGAGCTTAGAACCTGGGAGAGAACATGAGGAACCACAGAGAGCTTAGAACCTGAGAGAGAACATGAGGAACCACAGACGGCTTAGAACCTGAGCGAGAACATGAGGAACCACAGGCGGCTTAGAACCTGAGCGAGAACATGAGGAACCACAGACAGCTTAGAACCTGAGCGAGAACAGGAAGAACCACAGATGGCTTAGAACCTGAGAGAGAACATGAGGAACCACAGACGGCTTAGAACCTGAGCGAGAACAGGAAGAACCACAGATGGCTTAGAACCTGAGAGAGAACAGGAGGAACCACATAGTGGGGAACCTGATCAACATCCCTATCAGTAGCAGTATAGTCAACTCCAGCAGCACCTGGGAGAGACAGGAATTGGGTAGAGAGGATTTAGGAGAAAAGAAGATCACATAGACTGTACTGTACTGAACTGCTTTATACAGTGAGGGAAAAAAGTATTTGATCCCCTGCTGATTTTGTACGTTTGCCCACTGACAAAGACATGATCAGTCTATAATTTTAATGGCAGGTTTATTTGAACAGTGAGAGACAGAATAACAACAACAAAATCCAGAAAAACGCATGTCAAAAATGTTATAAATTGATTTGCATTTTAATGAGGGAAATAAGTATTTGACCCCTCTGCAAAACATTACTTAATACTTGGTGGCAAAACCCTTGTTGGCAATCACAGAGGTCAGACGTTTCTTGTAGTTGGCCACCAGGTTTGCACACATCTCAGGAGGGATTTTGTCCCACTCCTCTTTGCAGATCTTCTCCAAGTCATTAAGGTTTTGAGGCTGACGTTTGGCAACTCGAACCTTCAGCTCCCTCCACAGATTTTCTATGGGATTAAGGTCTGGAGACTGGCTAGGCCACTCCAGGACCTTAATGTGCTTCTTCTTGAGCCACTCCTTTGTTGCCTTGGCCGTGTGTTTTGGGTCATTGTCATGCTGGAATACCCATCCATGACCCATTTTCAATGCCCTGGCTGAGGGAAGGAGGTTCTCACCCATGATTTGACGGTACATGGCCCCGTCCATCGTTCCTTTGATGAGGTGAAGTTGTCCTGTCCCCTTAGCAGAAAAACACCCCCAAAGCATAATGTTTCCACCTCCATGTTTGACGGTGGGGATGGTGTTCTTGGGGTAATAGGCAGCATTCCTCCTCCTCCAAACACGCCGAGTTGAGTTGATGGCAAAGAGCTCGATTTTGGTCTCATCTGACCACAACACTTTCACCCAGTTCTCCTCTGAATCATTCAGATGTTCATTGGCAAACTTCAGATGGGCCTGTATATGTGCTTTCTTGAGCAGGGGGACCTTGCGGGCGCTGCAGGATTTTAGTCCTTCACGGCATAGTGTGTTACCAATTGTTTTCTTGGTGACTATGGTCTCAGCTGCCTTGAGATCATTGACAAGATCCTCCCATGTAGTTCTGGGCTGATTCCTCACCGTTCTCATGATCATTGCAACTCCATGAGGTGAGATCTTGCATGGAGCCCCAGGCTGAGGGAGATTGACAGTTATTTTGAGTTTCTTCCATTTGTGAATAATCGCACCAACTGTTGTCACCTTCTCACCAAGCTGCTTGGCGATGTGCTCCTAATCTCAGCTCGTTAACTGTATAAAAGAAACCTGGGAGCCAGAAATCTTTCTGATTGAGAGGGGGTCAAATACTTATTTCCCTCATTAAAATGCAAATCAATTTATAACATTTTTGACATGCGTTTTTCTGGATTTTTGTTGTTGTTATTCTGTCTCTCACTGTTCAAATAAACCTGCCATTAAAATTATAGACTGATCATGTCTTTGTCAGTGGGCAAACGTACAAAATCAGCAGGGGATCAAATACTTTTTTCCCTCACTGTACCACCACTGACATCCAACCTTTTCAATAATTAATGTGGTTTAGGATTGTGTACACTATGGCCATGTGTCTTGACCAGCCACTAAATCTAAGTCTTTGAAGGCCTTTAAAAAATAATTATATGCCATTTTTAATTAAACTAAATCCCAGATACGGCCAGTTTGAACCTGTGTGACTCATGGCTGTCACAACATGTGTTCACATGGTATCCTACTGTGGCTCTCATGAAGGAGTAATGACACACAGTTGCAGCCTTGCCTTCATCTCCCAGTCTGTCTTGATGCATAACCTATTTGCTTCCTGCTTGTGGTTGCTGGGTGCACATTAAAAAAGGTAAATGAGGCTTAAATGTTGATTACAAAGTGTGGCGTGACCTTGTCCATCTTCCCAGTCGCACAGTTTGGTTATAAATTACACTCTCTGCCCGCTTTGTAATTGAATCCAGATTGGTAGTGTTGTATAAAGGAGGATATACAGTATCCTTGGTGCTCTATAGATTGCATCGAGGGAGAGGGTCCCGCATTGTGAACTGGTTCTTGTGGGTAGGGAAGGATGATTTAACCACTCAAGTTTAACTGGCCCCATAAAAATCCATCTCAGAGCAAAACCAATTTAAAGCAGAGACCCAGAAAAAATGAAAAATATTCAATTCTCTATGTTGATGTTTGCTTGGCTGTGATGGCTCTCAGTGGAGATGAACATTCCAATTGCCTCTGAGATCACTGTGCTGCCTGTCTATGGACACATTACATTACTTTGAAATAAACATTAATTACAGGGATATTACACACAGAGATGTCTAAGACAGTTGAGCCGCATTGTGCCATGGATTATGGTTGACAAAAACCATAAATACACACACACATACGTGCACACACACACACACTCTCTCCCACACACACACGCACACACACACACACTGACACACACTAAACCCCCTCTCGCTGACACACTGACACACGAAACAGTGACAGTAATTGGAATTCTTCAAAGTAAAAGGGTTTCCACGGTTTCAGTTTCTTGTCAAGCAGATTTATATTTAGAAATACATTTCTGCCACTGTGTTTGCTCATGTTAAGATTTAAAGCCCAAGAGGACAAGACAAAACTTCAAAGGAAATAACATGTACACGTGTAATGACATTTACTCTTCGAATTCTTCCCATTCCCTCGTATTCCCCATGTCAGGAAGATGTGTGTGAGTTGACATCATGAAAACAAAACAGCTTGCTAACGGGCTGGAGGTGCACCAACGGCCCTTAAAGCCGCTGCAAACACTATGTGCTAATATATCCATTTATTTTCGTACCAACACCTGCTCATTGTCCTCGCCACTTTTCTGCCAGTTTCATGGTGACCTCAGAGGACTTGACTGTTAGTTTAAACTAGGTCGTGAAGAAACAAACACAGACATCAGGAAGTAGAAAAAGCCCAGCTGGCAGACTGTCTTGTCTATTTGAACAGAGAGAGAGAGGAAGCTGAGAAGAGACATGGGTAGGCTGTGGAGAGGCAGGGGAGGAGGGCTCCTCCACATGCTTACTGGGCCTCAGAGAGAGGGATGGAGGGGTATGCAAGCTACTGTCAGGATCCCCTGAGAGGGCCTGGGGCCAAGAGAGGGGACACACACCTGTGTGAACTCCACCTGTTCCCTAGGATGAAGTAATGGGGATTTGTGTTCAACAGCCTTCCCAAGCCTCTGGACATGTACTGTACATACTATAGCCTACTACAGACATCAACCATGTGTCTGTCTTCCAATACCTCAAGTCTCTAGGTCTCCTCAATGTCAGAGATTCACAACCGTGGTGATGAAGGTTGTGACCCATGATGGAAATATTGTGGAACAAACAACCACGTTTCCATCCAACCTTGTTATGCGAGGGTCGGAGAAAACATTTCACGACAGGCCCGATGGAAACAGCAAATTTGTCGGTAAACTTTCCAAATGTCGACAAAACAAAACATGCTAGACAAGGTGGGATCTTTTTGTGTTGGTATCATTAATTATGCAAGAAATGGCGTTGGAAATGCCTTTATGTGCAAATATTGATATAATAAGTCAACTTGGAGGCACGCAATGATATGTTGTGTGGTCCTCCCACTACGACTCGGAAAAGCATGCTGTTTATTAGGCTAAAGATGAAATAAGTTATGATGAACTTCACAGGATGGTGAAAGTGCACGGTGATGAGCTTGATGCTCCTTTCCAATAGATATTGAGGGTCTTATTCTGGTGACATGATGATCGATGCTTGGCTGGCATTTGACAAATAAAAATAATTTGATGGGAAAATTTCATAGGAAAATGTGCATATTGTTTATATGCTGACTTTAGAGTATTCCCACTACCATCTGTCTCCAACTGGATGGAAATCTAGCAACTAACCAGGTTTCCATCCAACCTTTTTATGCGAGTAAAGAACATGTTGGATAAAGAAATTCAAGACAGGCATGATGGAAACAGCTTTTTTGTTCGGTAAACTTTCCAAATGTCGACAAAACAAAACACGCTAGACAAGGTGGGATCTTTTTGTGTCTGTAAAATGTATTATACGAGAAATACCGGTAGAAATGCCTTTATGCGCAAATATTGATATAATAACCATCATATCGAAGTAAACTTGGAGGCACACGATGATATGTTGTGGCTCAGCCGCAAAGTGGTAGGCCACACAAGCTCACAGAACGGGACCGCTGAGTGCTGAAGCGCGTAGAGCGTAAAACTCGTCTGTCCTCGGTTGCAACACTCACTATTGAGTACTAAACTGCCTCTGGAAGCAATGTCAGCACAATAACTGTTTGTCTGGAGCTTCATGAAATGGGTTTTCCATGGCCGAGCAGCCACACACAAGCCTAAGATCACCATGTGCAATGCCATCGGCTGGAGTGGAGTAAAGCTCGCCGCCATTGGACTCTGGAGCAGTGGAAATGTGTTCTCTGGAGTGATGAATCACGCTTCACCATCTGGCAGTCCGACGGACGAATCTGGGTTTGGCGAATGCCAGGAAAACGCTACCTGCCCGAATGCATAGTGCCAACTGTAAAGTTTGGTGGAGGAGGAGTAATGGTCTGGGGCCGTTTCTCATGGTTCGGGCTAGGCCCCTTAGTTCCAGTGAAGGGAAATCTTAACGCTACAGCATACAATGACATTCTAGACGATTCTGTGCTTCCAACTTTGTTCTAACATCTAGTGGAAAGCCTTCCCAGAAGAGAGGAGGATGTTATAGCAGCAAAGGGGGGACCAACTCCATATTAATGAACATGATTTTGGAATGAGATGTTCGACGAGCAGGTGTCCACATACTTTTGGTCATGTAGTGTAGCTATTGGTATTTCTATTCAAGAATCAATTACACATCTGGTTCTGTGTAAATGTGCAAGAGTTATCTCTCTGTGTGTGTGTGGGTGCGCTATTTTTCCTTTTCACGCTTGCTATTGCGTTCTAATGGAGGTCAGCCCACCTAAACATAGCAGGGATCCATTTACTGTGTTTTATTATGCATTGGGATCCTGACATAGAGGAATATTGTTCTATAAATATAGATAGACTGAGCAGTGAGCGCAGGGCTGGGCAGGGTGGTGGACGAACATTGCAAAGGCACAAAATCCCTATCTCTATGTCTGTCTGTCTGACTTGTGGATTGATAGCTTTTCCCTTTATAAAACAAAAGGCAGCGTCCTTCATGGTGATATCAGTGTAGGCAGGGGTACACTGCTGCGGTGTAGAGAGAGAGGGAGAGAGATAGAGAGATAGAGAGAGAGATAGAGAGAGAGAGAGGGAGAGAGAGAGGGAGAGAGCCACAGAGAGAGGGAGAGTTTGAGGGAGGAGAGAGAGAGATCCAGAGAGGGAGGGAGCGATAGAGAGGGAGTTGCATAGCTTACACCTGAATTGTTATAGTGCTGGGGAGGGACTGCTCACTGTCATGACGACAGACCCGTGACATTTCCATGCCTGCTCGTCTAGAGAGACAGAGGTACGGTACACACCACACCATCTGCTCTCCTGGGAAGTGACCAAGGACTGCAGATCCATGTTTTTACCCTCAGAGTGCCTCCTGCTACAAGATAAACCTCTCTCCCACTCACCACCCTGTCCTGGAGATAGCTACCTGGGGCCACAGTAGCCCATCCTGGTGTCACCGTCATACTGGGGCTCTGATATCACCCACAGAGGGCTAGAGTACTGGACGTATTCACACTCCTATCACCCAATATGAACATGTTGAAAAGGCATAAAGGTGTGTGTGTGTGTGTGTGTGTGTGCGTGCGTGCGTTGCCCGCGGGGTGCCGTCTCTACCTGTTGGCAGACACGCTGGGAGAGTGATGGCAAGGCATCCAGGTAGGTTGTCTGTCATGTCAGATACACTAGCCTTGCAGACAGAGACAGCCATGAGGAGCGGTGTGTGTGTGTGTGTTTGTGTGTGTGTGTGTTTGCTCCCCTTCATTCGGCATGGCGTCAGACTGAATGAGGACAGCAGAACAACAATGTGTTCCTGTTCCTCCCCGCTCTTCCTTCCCAGAGAGCAGCAGCACAATCATTCACTGTAAATGTGATTCTGGCTGATTGAATGATTGATGTTGATCTATTTATGAATATGAAAAGTAGTTCCCCTCTTGAATAATTCATTTCCTTGTTTTGTGTGGTTTTTCTCTCCTTTCCCTCATTCTTGTGAGAGGCTGTTTTGTGTGAGGATGAGGAGTCCTCGTCAGAAGTGCTGACTCACCATCTGCCTGAGGATATTGCCCCATGTCACATGAGACCGCCTACATCAATTTGACCACTGGCCACTGGGTACTCTAACCCGTCTTAGGGGTGTCACTACTGTACTACGGGGACAGTGAACAGTTGGCTTGACTGTGTGTGTGTGTGTGTGTGTGCGCATGTTTGTGTGTGTTGGTGTGTGCAGTGGCGGGAATCCATGAACCCTTAGGCCTCTTCTGACAGGCGAGTGATGAGTGAAAATGAAGCATGTTAGTCTAATACAAGGACAACACACACACACACATAGCCATTGTGCAAGACAGTTCTCCTTTGGGCCAGTTGGCACACTATGAGACAATAACAGGAGGAAATTGAAGTGTCCAGGAGAGAATCGGGTTAAAAGGGTTAATCCTATTTTTGTTGACACCCCGCTCCGATGAACTGCCATGACGGCACTGACTTTGCTAAGCACAGCCGGCGGGCTCACTACGAGCACATCACTGACACTGGGGCTACACGGTCGAAGGTGGCTATTTTTAGGTGAGACGGACCGTTTTTTTATCAGTCCTGAGCACTGCCGCTATCGTAAGAAGAATTCACCGGAGAGAAAGCACCAAATCTCCTCAACCTTGGAGTGAGGAAAAACAGACCATTTACTAAACACCAACATAAAGAATAGAGAATGGGGGAATCTAATGAAAGGAACGGCCCTTTCCTAATACTGCAAAACATATGAATAATACCATTAATAAGATTACAATAGCCAGGTGATGATGGACCATTGCAGGATTTTCATCCAGCTAAAAAACCCTGTTCTGTAAGAGTCTCCCAGCTGCTCCTAAACTCCAGAGCAGAGACAGGTTTGACCTCTGATGCTGGAGCTGGTAGAGATCTATACTGTCTAAGGCCTTGTCTACATTAAAGTCAGAGTTAATATATTCTGGGATTCGACAGCTAAGAAGAGTCCAATCCTTTTACATATAGATTGAGAATGCATTCTGGTAACTGTCAAGCGCATAATGACCTCCACTGTGACCAGTGACTGGAAAACACATGCAATGTACCGCTTATTCATGAAAAATGAACCACTTCCAAAGACAAATACTAAGACCCCATAATAAAACAAAGCTATACAACAAAGCTAGACAGCAAGCAATAAGCCCATCCAAAATATTTATCACGTTTTGGATACTCAATCTTTATCTCTTATGAATAACAACAATCTAATCAAAGAAGCCACTCTGCAGAATAAACAGCAGTACAAGGGAGACTGAACGTTTGAAGGAGTCGGAGAGGACTCTCTCCAACGCCCAGCACCCCAGTAGCATATTACTATTTATTTCCTATTAAAGGTGCTGCTGGCTGGCGCCACCAGTGGAGAGAGGCAGAGTGTCCCTGTCCCTGTCCTTGTCCCTGGTCGCAGCTCACAGAGTCCTTCACACACTGCAGAGTCCCTCCCCAGAGCAGAGTATAGGCAGAACAGAGCATGGCACGTTAGTTACCTGCTCGGGGGAATAAAAGACTCCACAAGGATACTCCGCAGGCAGCACAGTCAGCAACTCACTGTGCCCTCCACAAAAACAAAAAGGACCACTATGCACAGTCCATAGGCCTACCAGAGGAGAACACAGGGCATCCGAAATGGCACCCTATTCTATATAAATAGTGCACTACTTTCGACCAGGGCCCATAAAATAGTGTGCCATTTCAGATGCACCCACAGACTGCTCTGCAGCCTGCTCTTATCCCCCTGACTACATGTAGCTGGATCTCCATTCTCTACTTCCTGCCTGCCTGTCATTTCGCCCCCTAATTGCATCCATCTTTATTATCATGACCCATTGTTATCTATGTACTGTATCTCCCAGGAGGACTTGTTGGATGTCATGTCTAAGGGCCTTCTATCAGTCAACCACTGAGTGTTGATGTGGGAGAGAGAACAGCGCACAGTGCTGGGTGCCTCCTATACACATATCACCCTGTTTCCCAGGAGAGAGAGTGAACAGCTGTCTCCTAAACCAGATGAAGAGCTAACCTAATGTACTACCGTAGCTGCCATTATATTAGCAGTCTGTCACATTGTAGGCTACATGGTCACCTTGCAGCTCACTTCCCCAGCCCCCAATCTCAGCCCCCAGCCCCATGTAGCCCCAGCCCACTCCCAGGCCCCAGCCCTATACCCCAGCCTCAGCCCCCCTCACACCTCAGCCCTAGCCTAGCTCGAGCCCCAGCCCTCCCTCCTACCTCCAGCCCCCTCACTCCCCTAGCCCTGACCCTGTCAATTATCTTCCCCAACCAGGTGATGTAATCAGCAAATGGAGCAGCAGGAATGAAAGCCTTTATATCCATCTCAGAGATGTTGATCCAGGGTCAGAGTGAGAGAGAGAGAGAAAGGGCGAGAACAAATGTGAGAGGGAACTGAGAGTGAAAACAAGATGGTGCGAAACAAATGAGTGGGAGAGAAAGGTTGAGGAGAGAATGAGAGGGAGAGAAGGGCGGAAAAAGGAGGGAGGAAGAATTCATCTCCTTATATTCTGTTCAGTGGATAAAGCAGCACATAATCTCTCTTCTTTTCATATACCGAGCCCTGTTGCTCGAAACTCCACAGAAATTGTAAGCACATTTTAGCACATTTTATCCCACCCTCCCCCCAAAAAAGATAAGGTAAGAGGGAAAAATATAGCCAAAATTAATGCAGCTTAAAACCCAGCAGTTTATGGAAAACCCTTACTAAGAAGTAGTTTTAAGCATAAAATGAAATAAAAATGTGGGGCGCGATGCAGAGTTGATCTGGTTTTTGCTGGTCTGCGTGAGAAGGCAAAAGCAGAGGCTTATCCGACTGTTAAACCAAATAGGACCGGATTTATCTTGTTTATTTGTTATTTCTGTAATTTCTTGAGTGTATGTGCTAAATAGTGCACATGCATTTGATTTAAACATATTTCCCTGCCACCACCTTTCCTATTCAGTCTTCCCTGGCAGGTGCTAACAATAGCCCGGGAAAATAATCTAACTGAATTACAAATAACGGGGAAGAAGATGTCTTTGGAGATGTCGTCCAGGGTAGGGGAGGGAATGGCCGGCAGGGGATGTAGCTCAGTTGGTAGAGCATGGCGTTTGCAACGCCAGGGTTGTGGGTTCGATAAAATAATGTATGCGCTAACTGTAAGTCGCTCTGGATAAGAGCGTCTGCTAAATGACTAAAATGTAAATGTAAATGTGGAAGAGAAATGGGAGAGTCACACCAACACTACGTCTCTTAATCCAGCTGTCACGGTTTCGGCCGAGGCTGCTCCTTCTCCTTGTTCGGGCAGGCTTCGGCAGTCGTCGTCTCCGGAGTACTAGCTGCCACCGTTCTATGTTTCGATGTTTGTTTGGTTTTGTCTGTTTTGTTACACCTGTTCCTTGTTAGTGTTAATTATGCGTCCTATAAGTTCTCTTGGGTTTTGTCATGTGTTGTGTGTAATTGTTCATGTCATTTTGGGATGCTAGTTCGTTTATTCTCTGTTTTGTTTTTGAAGAGAGTTCCGCACAGTGTGTGCCTTTTGTTTGTACTTTACCGGTGTGCGTAAAGTTCGCTTGCCTACCAGGTTGTATTTAGCCGTGTTTGGCTTGTTCCTTTTGTCTTCACTAAAGACGTTAGTACGAAGTCTCTGTGTGTCCTGCGCTTGATTCCACACCACATCTACACTCAACCCTGACACCAGCCATTTGTCTGAGTCTTCTAGTCAGACGGCAAGCGCAGCGTGAGGGTGGGAGGAGGCCAAACACATTGCGGCTGGGGAATGGGGAAGTACTTCCTGTGAATCATGGCAGCCAC
Organism: Coregonus lavaretus; assembly: GCF_964263955.1. Lineage (NCBI taxonomy): Eukaryota > Metazoa > Chordata > Actinopteri > Salmoniformes > Salmonidae > Coregonus > Coregonus lavaretus. The sequence goes on along the minus strand of NC_139991.1, from coordinate 4,747,745 downwards.
ACAGACAGGGCTCTTTATTCTGCTGGACTCCACTCAGGCCCTCCATAAGTGGAGAGGTTGTTGCAGTGAGTGGGAGCCCCACTGGTTCCCTATGGTTTAGTAGTGCTATAGCAGGCAGCACTGCTACTGCTGCCAACGGCCTGGTGAATAGAAGCCACGTCTGTTTCTCAAACATCACTGGCCTGAGAAAAGGCATGTTAACAAACATTTTGCAAGAAAGTGGGCACTATCTATAGACACTATTTATAGACATTATCTACAGACACTCACTATCTACAGACACTCACTATCTATAGACACTCACTATCTACAGACACTCACTCTCTGTAGACACTCACTATCTACAGACACTCACTATCTACAGACACTCACTCTCTGTAGACACTCACTATCTACAGACACTCACTCTCTGTAGACACTCACTATCTATAGACACTCACTATCTACAGACACTCACTTTCTATAGACACTCACTATCTACAGACACTCACTCTCTATAGACACTCACTATCTACAGACACTCACTATCTACAGACACTCACTATCTACAGACACTCACTCTCTATAGACACTCACTATCTACAGACACTCACTATCTACAGACACTCACTATCTACAGACACTCACTATCTACAGACACTCACTCTCTATAGACACTCACTATCTACAGACACTCACTAGCTACAGACACTCACTCTCTATAGACACTCACTATCTATAGACACTCACTATCTACAGACACTCACTATCTACAGACACTTACTCTCTATAGACACTCACTATCTACAGACACTCACTCTCTACAGACACTCACTCTCTATAGACACTCACTATCTACAGACACTCACTATCTACAGACACTCACTAGCTACAGACACTCACTTTCTATAGACACTCACTATCTATAGACACTCACTATCTAGAGACACTCACTCTCTATAGACACTCACTATCTACAGACACTCACTCTCTACAGACACTCACTCTCTATAGACACTCACTATCTATAGACACTCACTCGCTATAGACACTCACTATCTATAGACACTCACTATCTATAGACACTCACTATCTTCACTGAGTGTACAAAACATTATGAACACCTTCCTAATATTGAGTAATATTGAACACCTTCCTTTTGCCCTCAAAACAGCCTCAATTTGTCGGGGCATGGACTCTACATGGTATCGAAAGCGTTCCACAGGGATGCTGGCCCATGTTGACTCCAATGCTTCCCACAGTTGTGTCAAGTTGGCTGGATGTCCTTTGGGTGGTGGACCATTCTTGATTCACACAGGAAACTGTTGAGCATGAAAATCCCAGCAGCGTTGCAGTTCTTGACACACTCAAACCGGTACGACTGGCACCTACTACCAATGGCACACATACACAATCTCTCAATTGTCTCAAGGTTTAAAAATCCTTCTTTAACTTGTCTCCACCCCTTCATCTACACTGATCGAAGTGGATTTAACAAGTGACATCAATAAGCTGTTCTCAAAAGCAAAATAAAAAATAAATTATATACAAAATTGCCTTTTTTTATGTAATGTTTTTTCTCAATGTGTCACATCTTTTTATGCTCAAAATCCCAAAATGTGCTAAAACTGCATCAGAAGCTCTTGTCGATCTGAGCCTACCTTCCCATCCATTCAAATCGTTGACGTGCCGCATTTCCTGACTGCAGTCATGTTGATGGACAGGGTAGGTATAGGCCTCGCTGCTTATACTAGCTTACTTCGTTGCATTGTGCAGATTTCATATTTTGCGCATGCGTATTGCCTTTAAGGCTTAAACAAGCTGTGTGGGAAAAGCACTGCTTATTTGGGCGTGTCTACATAATTTGGCGCTCATCTCGTAAACTGAGTAAGGAAGCTAGATAGCGAGTAAAAACAACCTGACAAAATGGATACTATACAGCTGGCTTCCTGACCTTCAACAGAGGAACGGACAGAAAATCATCAGATCGTTTTAAACAGGAGTGGTATGAACAAAAACACTGGCTGTGTGGCTGCGCTTACCAGTAGCCACCTGTACTGTTTCCCTTGCCTGCTCTTCTCATAATTTCATATTCTGACTATCTCTGAAACTCACTTCGATAATACCTTTGATGATACAGTGGTAGCAATACATGGTTATAACATCTACAGAAAAGACAGAAATGCCAATGGTGGAAGTGTTGCTGTTTATATTCAGAACCACATTCCTGTAAAGCTTAGAGAGGATCTCATGTTAAATACTGTTATATGGCTACAGTTTTATCTGCCTCACCTAAAGCCCATTCTTGTGGGAAGCTCCTATAGACCACCAAGTGCTAACAGTCAGTATCTGGATAACATGTGTGAAATGCTTGATAATGCATGTGATATCAACAGAGACATATATTTTCTGGGTGATTTAAATATTGACTGGCTTTCATCAAGCTGCCCACTCAAGAAAAAGCTTCAAACTGTAACCAGTGCCTGCAACCTGGTTCAGGTTATCAGTCAACCTACTAGGGTAGTTACAAACAGCACAGGAACGAAATCATCAACATATATTGATCACATCTTTACTAATGCTTAGGAAATTAGCTTGAAAGCAGTATCCAGATCCATTGGATGTAGTGATCACAAAATAGTAGTCATATCTAGGAAAACCAAAGTTCCAAAGGCTGGGCCTAATATAGTGTATAAGAGGTCATACAATACGTTTTGTAGTTATTCCTATGTTGTTGATGTAAATAATATTTGTTGGTCTGTGGTGTGTAATGAGGAGCAACCAGACGCTGCACTTGACACATTTATGAAATTGCTTATTCCAGTTACTGATAAGCATGCACCCATTAAGAAAATGTTAAATCCCCGTGGATTGATGAGGAATTGAAACATTTTATGGTTGAGAGGGATGAGGCAAAAGGAATGGCAAATAAGTCTGGCTGCACAACCGATTGACAAACGTACTGCAAATTGAGAAATCATGTGACTAAACTATACTATGAAACAAAGATAAATGATATAAAGAATGATAGTAAAAAGCTCTAGAGCACCTTATATGAAATTCTGGGTAAAAAGGCAAACTCAGCTCCATCATTCACAAAACCCACTGATGTTGCCAATTACTTTAATTATTTTTTAATTGGCAAGATTAGCCAACTTAGGCATGACATGCCAGTAACAAACGCTGACACTACACACCCAAGTATAACTGATCAAATTATGAAAGACAAGCATTGTAATTTTGGATTCCATTGTCTATCAACAATGACAAGCCACCGGGGTTTGACAACTTAGGTGGAAAATTACTGAGGATAATAACGAACGATATTGCCACTCCTATTTGCCATATCTTTCCATTTAAGCCTACTAGAAAGTGTGTGCCCTCAGGCCTGGACGGAAGCAAAAGTAATTCCACTACCTAAAAATACTGGCTCAAATAGCTGACCAATCAGCCTGTTACCAACCCTTAGTAAACTTTTGGGAAAAATTGTATTTGACCAGATACAATGCTATTTTACAGTAAACAAATTGACAACATTCTTTCAGCATGCTTATAGGGAAGGACAATCAACAAGCACATCACTTACATAAATTACTGATGATTGACTGAGAGAAATTGATAATAAAAAGATTGTGGGGGCTGTTTTGTTAGACTTCAGTGCGGCTTTTGACATTATCGTTCATAGTCTGCTGCTGGAAAAACGTATGTGTTATGGCTTTACACCCCCTGCTATATTGTGGATAAAGAGTTACCTGTCTAAAAGAACACAGATGGTGTTCTTTAATGAAGCCTCTCCAACATAATCTAGGTAGAATCAGGAATTCCCCAGGGCAGCTGTCTAGGCCCCTTACTTACTTTTTTCAAACTTTACTAACGACATGCCACTGGCTTTGAGTAAAGCCAGTGTGTCTATGTATGCGGATGACTCAACACTTAACACGTCAGCTACTACAGCAACTGAAATGACTGCAACACTTAACAAAGAGCTGCAGTTCGTTTCAGAATGGGTGGCAAGGAATAAGTTAGTCCTAAATATTTCAAAAACTAAAAGCATTGTATTTGGGACAAATCATTCACTAAACCCTAAACCTCAACTAAATCTTGTAATGAATAATGTGGAAATTGAGTAGTTGAGGTGACTAAACTGCTTGGAGTAACCCTGGATTGTAAACTGTCATGGTCAAAGCATGTTGATACAACAGTAGCTAAGATGGGGAGAAGTCTGTCTATAATAAAGCGCTGCTCTGCCTTCTTAACAACACTTTCAACAATGCAGTTCCTACTGGCCCTAGTTTTGTCGCACCTGGACTACTGTTCAGTCGTGTTATCACAAAGAGGGACTTAGGAAAATCCCAATTGGCTCAGAACAGGGCAGCACAGCTGGCCCTTAAATGTACACGGAGAGCTAACATTAATGATATGCATGTCAATCTCTCATGGCTCAAAGTGGAGGAGAGATTGACTTCATCACTACTTGTTTTTGTAAGAAGTGTTGACAAGCTGAATGCACCGAGCTGTCTGTTTTAAACTACTAGCACACAGCTCAGACACCAATGCATACCCCACAAGACATGCCACCAGAGGTCTCTTCACAATCCCAAAGTCCAGAACAGATTATGGGAGGCGCACAGTACTACATAGAGCCATGACTACATGGAACTCTATTCCACATCAGGTAACTGCTGCAAGCAGTAGAATCAAAACATAAAAATACACCTTATTGAACAGCGTCGACTGTGAAGAGACACACACACAGATACAGACACACGCATACACACACGGGCGCTAGCACACACACTCTACACACGTACATTGTGGTATTGTTGTATGGTGGTATCGTGCATTTTGTGTTGTGGATATGTAGTGGTGTAGCGATGTTATATGATGTACTGTTTTATATTTTGTTTTATGTGTAATGTAAGTGTCTCGATGTGTTTTGACCCCAGGAAGAGTAACTGCTGCCTTGGCAGCAGCTAATGGGGATCCCTAATAAAACACAAATACAAATACAAACTGGGGACAACAGAAGGCTGCTACTGTCACATCAACAACCTGATGCCCTCATCAAACACGAAAAATCGGCTTCCCACATCCAACACCAGATCACCCTAACAACTTTGGGGAACACACGGCTCGATCTGGCATCTGGCAAGAACAACAAGTGACCATGCACAATGCTAACACACTGGGCACACATTGGTTGAATCAACGTTGTTTCCACATCATTACAAGGAAATTACGTTGAACCAATGTAGAATAGACGTTGAATTGACGTCTGTGCCCAGTGGGTAGGTAGCCTAAAGGAAAACCGTGAGATTTTGAAGAAGGACCTTATTATAGCAACATGCTTAGGGAAACAAGAGTTAGCATTTCGGGGTAATGATGAACCCAGACACTTGAAGACTTCCACTGTGTTTTTGGGTAGGCCTACATCAAACAGAATACAGAATGATTTGATTTAAACAGTCAGCGATGTAAGGACAGACGAATGGACTTTATTTAAAAGTAAAGGTAGGCCTAAATGCATTTTCGTTTGCAATTTGCAGGTTAGGCTACTGTTGAATGAACATGAGAATAATTGTTTATTAGCCTTTACAAACTTGTAAAATGTAATCAGTGTGTGTGAAACTAACTGTGCCCACAAACCGTCGACTTGCCTGTCCACAAACGGTAAGAATTATAGCTGGCTAGACAGAGGTGCTGTCCATTGAGCACCACAGAGTTAACCTGCCCGAGGCACTGTCCATTCAGCAGTGCTAAATCCTGGTCACGGCCTCAGCTACCTTTATAAAATACTTTCTTCTGAAGCTAATTTTCGTCATTGTTCCAGCCCATTCTCTTATGGAATACTCAAGGAAAAAATCCCAAAGTATCCCTTTAAGTTTAAACCTATCCCTAACCTTAACCCTAACCATTCTGAGTTAATGCCTAAACTAAAGTTTTAGTTTCACTTTTGCAGAGTTTGACTGACAGCTAAAATATGGCACTACATGGCATAATTAAAACGTAACGCAGTGTCTTAATTCTGTTACTGCAGTTACACCACAGCCTGAGGTTTCATTTGGAGATTGGCTTGCATTGTTCGGTCGAGTGGAGTAATGTGTCACTGGAACCTGCAGCAATTGTAATTACAGCTTCAGCTGGCCTTGATGATTACAAATCAAACTTGTCTTTCTTCAAGAAAACGTGCTGTTAATTTCACAAGGCCGCCATCATGTCCCCAGATTAAGAAACATCACCACAATGATATCTGACCGTAATCCACATAGATTATAGTCAGAAAATCTATACTCCTTTTTCCTTTTCCTCCACCTATCTCATGTGGGAATGTTGATTCATTCTATATTCCCCTATCACAGGTCTTTTATCCAAATGGCCTGGGGATAGATATGTCTAGCAGGCTGCAGCAGGCAGGTCTGCAGAGCTCTAGGTCACCTAGATGTCACACCAATGGCACACACACACATACACACACTCACAGGGCTAGAGACTTTTTCCTTCACTGTAGGGTGATGAATAGAGAGAAAAATAATTTTTTCACATCACACAACACTCCCCCTGAAACGTTGAGATAAGTAAAACTGACATATTTACCACTGGTCCGCGGGACAATAATCACAGACGTCTAGCGGCAAGAAAAACACATTTGATAGTGAAAAGTGTTAAAAGAAGAAAAACTTGTGAATGGATCTGGGCTATCTGGGGTTGTGAATCCACCTGGTGAGATTATAAATTGATGTTGCAGAGGACAGAGCAATGGGAAGGACACACAACGAACCAACACAGCATTTGCCAGGTGACAAAAATACATCAAAAATACTAGGAGGATGAAGGATGACATCTATTGTTACCGGGGAAAGGCAGAGCCAGCCTTTTCCCATTTAGAAAATGTATATCAATTAATATAATCTCACCCCCGCAGATTACCATCACTATGCCAAGGTTACTTTCTAATTAAATGACATTCTAGGAAAAAAATACATTGACATACATAAAAATACATATATTCTCAAATCAGTCGTTTGCTTTGCATGTCACGCTCCCACAAGTGTGCTGAGGTCACACGGTACATTTCAATCACTCTGCCGCCGTGCCATGTTGACTGGCAGCCCTCCCCCCACGGCACGGCCCAACCTCAGCCTCTCCATCCCATCCTCCCACCATTAAATAAATTGTGTTGTAATAATCTCCTGTGATGTGATGTGTGCTCCTAATATTGGTGGATGGACACGGCAGCAGCCTCTTTTGATTACCCCACTCTCAGGCTCAGCCAGATCCAGAGCTCTCGCTAATCCTGTGCTTTACCTTCACTAAATTAAAAAAGGGTGCAATGACTCCTCCGGCCGCACCCATTTCCCCACTATGGCACCCCTACTACATAGGCTATTAGCACTGTACTGTAGTGTGCCGTGCAGAGGAGAGGAGAGACATGCTCCATGAGGGCTGGCTGGGGGCCGGACCTGGGGGAGACACTCACTCCCAACACCCACCAATAGAGCTGGAGCAGTCAGTCAGAGCCTATGGCTGCATGTGGCCACCATGCAGGGTGGAGAGACTGCATTATTTCCTCCCAGATCATTTTCTATAAATCACCCAATGACAAACTAGAGGTCCCGCAAGACCCAAACAAATCAATATGAAAACGCACCCTCAAATCAACTGCAATCAACCTGACTGAAAGTAGACAACACTGTCATCTGATCCCACCCCCTCCCTTTCTACCTGAGCTACGAGCAAGTCAAGAGAGAGCGAGAGAGAGAGAGCGAGTGAGAGAGAGATAAAGTGTGTGTGTGTGTGTGTCTACTAGAGCATTGCAGCCATGTATTACACCTGTATAATTTGTCATTCAAATTCCAATTTTCCCGAGAGGGTTTAGTACCCTGTCACTATAGTGTATTGAAACAGTCTGCTGTACATTGATATAGCCTATAGTTTTCCCAACCTATGAAACATTCAATGATTGAACTGCCAAAGCTGTATTTCTGTATGACAAGCTGTTGGTTGTGCTTCCAACAGACACATTTACAAAGCACTGTCGCAAGATCAATATGACCAGCCACCATACAAACACAATTATGCTTACATTCAATGTGCAATCTTCATTTACGTACTGAAATAGAAATGGTGGAGTCATTTATAAGACCTCATTTTGACCTGGGATACCATTATTGTTATGATGAACCAAAAGGGGATACAAACTGAAGCCTTTATACACACAGAAGACTTGTCCAGACTGGAAAACAAGGGACATTTCGTATATTTCCTTTCCTTTTGAGCTGCTGAAACATTTCCATTATCAGAGCAACAGTTTTGATTCAGCAGCAAGCATCCCCCTTTAGTTTGATAATGACAAGCACAACTCTTATCCCATTTTTACAGGCTGATTGCTACAGTACATTTCCAAACAGAGATGTATTTTAGAAACAGGATAATAACCCTGTCATGGGGAGTTGAAGCAAGCTGAACTAATGAGTGTTACAATATGCATTCAGAAGGAAGTATTTCTGCTAATGCACATTTGGATATAATGGTGTTTCTTGGCCCTTGAAATGCATTCAACCCTACAGTAATGTGCATTTTCTCTTCTAAATCTGCTCTACTTCACTTTTCTTTAATGTATTCCTCTGGAAAGGTAACAGGAGGAGAAGGAACTAGAAGATTTCTTTTTAGAGGCCTTATTTACTGCCAAGTGAAATCTCTTTGGGGAGATGGCGATGGTTATGCAGGATGAATCAAAAGCCTGGTGAGAAGTGGGGTTTGAAGGTTTGAACAGGGAATCTCCTGGCAGAGGTTGAGGCGGAGGGAGGGAGTCGACTGATTGACAGACACAGCAGGGAAGGTTAACCTCCTCTCCTGATTGGGTTGACAGCACTGTTTTATGCTTAATAGAGTCTTTAAAACCAAAAGAAGCTTTCATGTTAAAAGTCTTGTCTTTTTCCAACTCCGTGGGGATACGGCAGTATTAAATAGTATACTACTACTGATTATGCATAATTCAGGGTGCTGCTGAATTACATTTTACATTTACATTTTAGTCATTTAGCAGATGCTCTTATCCAGAGCGACTTACAGTTAGTGAGTGCATACATTTTCATACTGGCCCCCCGTGGGAAACGAACCCACAACCCTTACAAGGTTATTAATGACGCATCATCTGTCATTAACCTTGCCAAATCTCTCACTGATTCCCCCCTACAAATCACCAATCAATCACCTCTGCTCTGCTGCAGGCTGGTTGGCTGGCTGGCTACATCACTTCCCCACAGGAAGGAAGAAGACGCATGTTCAGCAATGAGCAGAAATTAGGCTGTACAGCTTTGGCTCTGGAAATGAGCCTTTAGATTGGATTACGATGCCATTTTTAAGCTGTCTTTTCCCCTCAGAAGATGTGCTGTGCTCCTCCCCTCCCTCTCAACGTTATACAATAGTTGACAAGGAAAAATATTGCTGAATTCCAGTAGTCATGACAGTGTGTGACTCCCAGTGACACTTTAATTTCTGCTTATTATGACAATATTAAATAGCAAAGGCAGGGAAATAGAAACTCAATCACAGAGTTCCAACCATGCCCATAATTTGTTTTTACAAGATCCTCCTTCATCTCCTTCTATACTTTAATTTCAGCCATGTGCTATTTCTGTCTCTGATTCTAGTCAATATGCCTGCCAGTGGCACTATTTTCTGTTTATTCTATGGCAACAACACAGAAACAGTTCCTCATGATCATAATCCCCCTAATTTTAAAGCTGAAATATGTTACTTTTTGGGCGACCCGACCAAATTCACATAGAAATGTGAGTTATAGATCTGTCATTCTCATTGAAAGCAAGTCTAAGAAGCGGTAGATCTGTTCTATTTGCGCCATTTTCTATGCTTCCAGTTCTTAGGTTTCGTTTTTGCGTGTTTTACTTTCGGTTTTGTACACCAGCTTTAAACAGCTGAAAATACAATATTTTTGGTTATGGAAAATATATTTCACAGCAGCTTAGATGGTACAATGATTCTCTACACAATGACTGCTTGTTTTGTCACATTAACTGAAATTAGGCTAACTATTAGAATTTTAGCAACCAGGAAATGGCAGAGCGATTTCTGCATATTGCACCTTTAACGTCACATTTCCAAGTAGGTTTGAAAGGTTCTACAAATAAAAAGACTACCTTTACTCTCATCTGACCAAAAGCCTGGCTGAATAGTATAAAGATTTGAATATGAATGTAAACAAAATCTCAACAGAGACACATCTACTGTTAACTGCATGGGATGAGGGGTGGGCCCTCTCTACGTCAGCTCCTCCCCATGGTCTGACATATCCTTACTTGGCTTCTCCTCAAGTAATCAACCTGCTCCCATTCCTTAATAATGACAACTAGAAGAAACAGGAAACGTCTTACACAACCTACTGTGCAAACAAGAATGAATCCCATCTCTCACACAAGTCTGTCTGTGACAATACAACCTGTTAGTGGAGGGAACAAGTTTATAGGCTACAGCTAAGGATGCTTAGTGGGATGACACAATGCAAAAAAGTAGTTCGTTTGCTCATCTCATGTACATTTAGACAGCTGCACTCATTAGCTAGTATCAAAAACCCGACCCTAGGCAACACAGTGACTATGGTCTGGTTTCAATTATGGACTCTTTTGGCATAGTGAACTACGTCACTGCCTACGTCGATAAGGGAAGAGAAAAAAATGGTCACTCCCAACAAATCACGAGGCAGACAAGCCAGAACGTCGCGATTCATAACCAAAGTTTGCAGTCAAAACCTTAACTAAAACCAATGCAAACTAGCCACTTTATTTTTTATTTTTTTCACTTGGGATATGCACTCATTCAAAATAGCCTCTGTGATCTCCATCTTGCTAGCAACTATTTTGTAGTTTATTTAAGCTGATAAAGTAGTGACGTAGGCAGTGACAGTTCCTCTATGCCAAAAGAGTCCATCATTGAAACCAGACCCTAGTCACTATTGCCTAGGGTCGGGTTTTCAAGACTACTCATTAGTAGAGTATTGTACTTCAATGGGGACACTTAAGCATGCTGAAGCACAGAATGTTCAGTGTGACCTATGTTAATGGTAAAGGCATCAACTGGATGACTAAATTATAATGATAGCAGACCATTTAACAATGAGTCAGGACTGAAAGAGATTTTTAATTGCACAAGTGAGAGGAACGTCCCATATAATCACAGTGAACTGATTTTATAGCGTGTAAACTGCTGTCAGCAAGCCGAAATGTTTCAAATACAATTATGCCGATATACAGTAATACCCTCCCACACACACTGAGCGAGGCAAGTGATTGACCTGATTGTCATGCCACTTGGCAGGCATGGCCACTGGACATTAGGATGTGTTGGATGCCAGGGGGAGTCAGAGGTTGTAGCTACCGAGGGAGGGGGATATACTAGAACCGTCAGACTCCTGTACATACAGTAACTCTCGTCTCACTTCTTTATAAGGGGAAAGAGGGGAGTTGGGGGTGTAAGTAATTATAGCAAGAGTGGGAGGCAATTGCAGGTGTGGGAGACAGAGGAGTGACTTTGGTGTAGGAGGTGCTAACTGTAGTGGTACAGGTGGGAGGGGTGACATTGGGAAAGGAGATGATGGTCCTTGTGGTGGGAGAGAGGGGTAACAGTCAGATAATTGATTGCAGCATCTGTTATCTATCCCTCACTGAATACCAATACTCCACACTGAGAAACAAATCATCCAATAACCTTGGTATGAAATGCGTAAACATAATCAGAATCCTGACAATAAGACAAAAGGAATCCAGTGTTCCAGTTACTGAATACAGTGTACTATGAAGGTTACTCAACACTGTTGGAATATATTCCTGGATGAAACAAAACAAAAATGATGGTACAACAAATCGTATGATTCAACTCCCAACTTACTCAGATATGCATGTATACTACTATATACTGTCACTGTCACTTGCACAATGCACACACCTACCCACCCACCCACCCACCCGCCCACACACCCACATACACTTCTTGCAAAGGCAAAGCAAATGGCCTCTCATTTCTTTTCTTGGCAGCCTGAGCTAAGTAATCCAGGCATCTGAGAAATGTGCACCATCCTGTGATGTAAAGGCAGCAGAATGTCTGTGTAGATTCAGAAGACCAATGGGTAAACAAGCAGATAAATCACTGTTTTCCATGGAGAGTGCCTTCCTTTCCCTGAGCCCTTCTCTCTCTCTCCACAGCCCTGGGCTGTGTCTGCCTGCCTGACACTGCTGCCTGCTCCCTCTCTCCCCCTCTGGCCGCCAGCATAGCCTGCCTGTACACACTCGTCACACACACTTGTCTCTCACAAGCGAGACAAACCTGGTCTTGTTCTTGAAGCACTACTGTTATGACACACCTTCTGCTTGTGTGACAGGTGATGGGGTTGGATGTGGTATTACTGTATATCATTATATCAGTGTACAGTAGATGAACCAAAGATAAACAGGCTGGATCAGATCCAATGTCAAGGAAAGGGAAAGATCTGTCGGGCAATTAGGCTTCTGCTATTGTCTTTCACAATATATATTTTTGCATTTAGCGTTAGCGTTTCGTCTGGTAACAATAAAGGCATTAGCCAACATGTAAATAGTTGGAGGCTTTTATTTTAACTATATGATTAGAGATTGTGTATGTCCAGTTGATCATTTAATGCCACCTCAAAACAATAAGGTAAGCATGAGGCCAGATGTCAACTAATTGACTAACTGTTTAAAAGGTTTTCATTAGCCATTTCACTGTCCTTGAAACCCTGATACAGACCTCCAATATGGCAGCCAGAGACAAACTGTATCAATGACCTAAATATTTTTGAACGTATCAGAATACTGGAAAGCATGATGATTGGGTAAATTAAGATCACCTCTCAACATTTTTTTATGTATTTGAGATCATTTGGTTAAGCATTCATGTATATTACTATAATTTGTCTAATGGGATCAGATAAAATTGTGTTAAATGGTCTTATAGTTTGATATAATATAGTATGATATAATATTGTACAATATATTTACTATTTAAATTATGCATAAACAAATATTCCAATTGCAATATCAAACTTTGTATCTGGTTGCTGCAATACTGTAATCCACTTTCGGAGTAAAAACATTATTCCTTAATAAAATATTCACTCCTAATCTATCCTATATTATATGTATGAGATGAATGATTACAATCCACTATATAAATTAAGCCTGTGTAAGAGGTTGTTATTAACTTAATTACATTATTGGGATTATAAAGATCACTGCTTATTTTGAAAATGAGTGAAGATGCTTTATAAATGCAGACTACATTCATATTGGTTTATACTGTATATCATACTTTCTGTAGCTATGTTTCGCCATAATGTTTCACTCGTTCTCTGGATATACTTTAGAATTCACTGTATGTTTTTGGACATATGGCAGGTAGGCCCTTGAGGTATAGCATCAATAATGGACAATATCCATAATGCTGAGCAATCCTGTGCTTTACATTTGAAGCCATGCATCAGATGCATGCACTGTACTGTATAGCCAATGTCACAGTCAAGGGCAATACTTAATGAATAACAAGAGAATGAGGCTGCACTTCCATTTAGACCTCTTATATGAAAACTTGAAGAATGGTACTGGTAATTTATAGGTAGAGCTGGTTAGTATAATGTTGAACACATGAAACCTGAAACCTTAAATACAAGTAGTGTGTGTGTGTGTGTGTATGGGGGGGGGGGGGGGGGGGGGTCTAATTATTCAATCATTGGCACATACCCTCACATAAAGCCAATAGAGTTGCTGTACATTGATTAGTGATAAATAATTTCCCTGAGTATGATTTAATGAAAAAGAGAGAACATGGAACATTGGTGCACTTCTGTTGATTCTGTTTTAAACGGTGATTTATCCCGTAGGCCTGCAACTGAACAGACACCTTTGAGAACCATATTTGTGTGTGATGTGTGGCCTGTTCCTGCCACACATTATTCTGACGCCATGATTTGTATATAGTAGCCTACATTACATTTATTTGACTTTATCGTTGTATTTCCAATGTTTAATAAGTTATAGTTATACTATATCTGATGTCTAATAAATACATTTTAAATGACGAGTTAAATTATTTTAGATTCGTTTTCAATTCATAAAAAAATTGTTACACACATTTACACACAGAATTAGGCCTGAACCAAATGTATTCTTTTATATCCGAGATGACTGCATTTTCTGATGCCATCACTAAATACCCTATCACTAATGCATGTGCCATTGAGCCTGATTTTGAGATAGTGAAAGTATCAGGTGACAATAAAGTACACATTTCATTTGACTTGTAGGCTAGGTGAGTGTGTATGAACACATCCTTCCTACACTTCATCGGCGCATGACGCTCTGACGTCTGGCCAGAGCCCAATGGAGTTAGTTACCTGAAATCACTGTAAGGGTGAATTATCCAAAATCCGGCGGATTTAACCCGCTCTTGTTCCCGTTCCACCGCCTTTTCGCTCCCAAACATCCTTAGGGAGAACTTGTTGACCCCCGGTTGCAGCATTGCCCCAAACTGCCTGTGTATGAATCCTGCCTGGTACAATCTCTCGTCGTCCGGCGAAATTTGATCAATGCCATCCAACTTTATGAACCCTGATTCCTGGTCAAGAGAAGCATGTTGGGCACCACCAGCACCACCACCGCTGGCGCCTTGCGCACCCTGGTCAGCCCCGCCGCCAATAGCTCCAGGGGGGCTCTCCTCGCTCGGGGTGACGTCCCCCTCGGTGATGAGGCGCCTCTCCTCCGCCGAGTCTGAGTCGTGCACATGCCGACTGGTGATGGAGGAGAGACTGCCACGAAATCTCCGACAATCTCCATTTATGCTGGTCTTCAATGGTCTTCCAATGTCCGTCTCCATGATCACCGTGTCCCCACTTCTGGTCTCCCCGATGCCTTTGAAGCTTCCTCTGGAGGTTGGTGATGGCAAGGGTTTCATCCTAATACTCTTCCTCCGGGTGTCCTTGTCGCCGTCTTCTCCTTCGCCCATGATAGAAGCTTTCTGTCCAATATGCTGTGGCAAACTGTAGAGCCTTTTACGCATGGAGGAGTGCAACCTGTCCATTATGACATTGAGACGGAACGAACAATTTAAAATGCAATAGATGTCAAGAATAGGATGGTTATTGTTAAGAAGTATTGCCACGAACCCCACAGCTCCCTATCTGTGAGTGAGAGCGACCAGTCTGGAGCTAATCTCAAACCCTGAAAGCATTACACTGATGCACATGACACGGGCTGCTGTGGCTCTGTTGGTGCAAATACAGGAAGAGGCTCCTCTCTCGATCATTACCTGACTGTTTACATATGCCTTCTCGCGCTGCTTTGACAGTCCGCTTCACCATAACACTCCTGGTAGGCACGTACGATCCAACCGTGTGCGTACCAAGTGGGGGGAAAAATCTGGAAGAAGCCACCTTAGCATGATATGTAAGTGACGTGCCGACAGACAGAGAGGAGATGAGGAGGTCATGAACAGCGCGGGGAGGGATGCTCTTTTCCCCCAGATTCGTGTCAACTGCCTCTCAATAATAAACAATGCAATGTAATCACGCACCATAGGCTGCATCAGCAGCAGCATCCAAGGACCCATTGACATCTATTGTCCCAAGCATTCTGGTAGTGTGAATATTCATGAAGCTGATGGGTTGCCATAGGAGCCAACGTGGTCTCCGAGCATTTTGTATTATACCTAAATCCGAGATATTACATTTAGTATGATATGTTACCTTTCGCATGGTATGTATTAATTTGTGGATGTCCATCATCCATTTTGTATGATATGTTACAAATTGCTATATGTTACAACTTGCAATTCCTATAATATGTTACGATTTTGCAAAAGGTATGATATGTTATGAATTCCAATTTGTGGTGGCTAATGTTAGCTAGGTGGCTAACGCTAGCTAGCGTTAGGGGTTATGGGTTAAGGTTAGGGTTAAGGTTAGGAGATAAATTCAAGTTAGGGTTAGGGGAAGGGTTAGCTAAAAGGGTTAAGGGTTAGGGGAAGGATTAGCTACAGTGCTTGACTTGGGCAGGAGCTCACCGGAGCTGAGTACCGGCAATTTAAATGTTCTACTGCTTGAGCTCATGTTCATCTTATAGAATATTAGCTCAAAAGTATTGTGGAGCTCTTGCACCTAAATATAAACAGTACCGGCACCCAAATTGAGTATCGGCACCTATTTCAGTCCAAGTCAAGCACTGGTTAGCTAACATGCTAAGTAGTTGCAAAGTAGCTAAAAATTAGTAAGTAGTTGCAAAGTTCGTAATTAGCTAAAATGCTAAAGTTGTCCTTGATGAGATTCGAACTCTCCGTTCGTAAATACATCCACCTCGACCAACCACCCTCTTTTCGTTTTTGCCTTAAGTAACCTATGTAACCATACCAAACGTAACATACCATACTAATTTGATGGTCCCGGATTTACATTTACTATGTTATGTCTAGTCTATGAGACCAGTCAGTAGGAGCGAGAACTGCAAATAAGCAAAGCTCTCCACAATTCTTAAATAGCTATCATGTCCTTTTAAGTTATATCCCCTCGGGATTGTTTTATGCCAGCCCAGGCTATGCGTGTCCAAAGGTGATATTTAGGCTACTATGCCATTCCTCATGCTTTTGTTCATCAGGTTGTAGGATATACAGACAGCAGCTGTGGTAGAATGATCATCTGGTAAGGGAAACTGCACACTAATTTAATGGCATACTGGTGATTTATCAAGATAACTTTTACAGACCAAATATGTCCACGTTTCTTCAAAATGTATATGAAATAAACGTGGTTAAAGGGTTAAAGAAATGTATTTTTTGTCAATTCTTCTCAACTTTAACAATGCCTACATAATGCAAATTAACTATGCAAATAAAATCAATAAAATGCATGTTCAAAAAGGATATACAGTGGGGGAAAAAAGTATTTAGTCAGCCACCAATTGTGCAAGTTCTCCCACTTTAAAAAAACTATGACAGACAATCACATTGTAGGATTTTTAATGAATTTATTTGCAAATTATGGTGGAAAATAAGTATTTGGTGACTTACAAACAAGCAAGATTTCTGGCTTTCACAGACCTGTAATTTCTTCTTTAAGAGGCTCCTCTGTCCTCCACTCGTTACCTGTATTAATGGCACCTGTTTGAACTTGTTATCAGTATAAAAGACACCTGTCCACAACCTCAAACAGTCACACTCCAAACTCCACTATGGCCAAGACCAAAGAGCTGTCAAAGGACACCAGAAACAAAATTGTAGACCTGCACCAGGCTGGGAAGACTGAATCTGCAATAGGTAAGCAGCTTGGTTTGAAGAAATCAACTGTGGGAGCAATTATTAGGAAATGGAAGACATACAAGACCACTGATAATCTCCCTCGATCTGGGGCTCCACGCAAGATCTCACCCCGTGGGGTCAAAATGATCACAAGAACGGTGAGCAAAAATCCCAGAACCACACGGGGGGACCTAGTGAATGACCTCCAGAGAGCTGGGACCAAAGTAACAAAGCCTACCATCAGTAACACACTACGCCGCCAGGGACTCAAATCCTGCAGTGCCAGACGTGCCCCCCTGCTTAAGCCAGTACATGTCCAGGCCCGTCTGAAGTTTGCTAGAGTGCATTTGGATGATCCAGAAGAGGATTGGGAGAATGTCATATGGTCAGATGAAACCAAAATAGAACTTTTTGGTAAAAACTCAACTCGTCGTGTTTGGAGGACAAAGAATGCTGAGTTGCATCCAAAGAACACCATACCTACTGTGAAGCATAGGGGTGGAAACATCATGCTTTGGGGCTGTTTTTCTGCAAAGGGACCAGGACGACTGATCCGTGTAAAGGAAAGAATGAATGGGGCCATGTATCGTGAGATTTTGAGTGAAAACCTCCTTCCATCAGCAAGGGCATTGAAGATGAAACATGGCTGGGTCTTTCAGCATGACAATGATCCCAAACACACCGCCCGGGCAACGAAGGAGTGGCTTCGTAAGAAGCATTTCAAGGTCCTGGAGTGGCCTAGCCAGTCTCCAGATCTCAACCCCATAGAAAATCTTTGGAGGGAGTTGAAAGTCCGTGTTGCCCAGCGACAGCCCCAAAACATCACTGCTCTAGAGGAGATCTGCATGGAGGAATGGGCCAAAATACCAGCAACAGTGTGTGAAAACCTTGTGAAGACTTACAGAAAACGTTTGACCTGTGTCATTGCCAACAAAGGGCAATGATGAACTTTTTGGTAAAAACTCAACTCGTCGTGTTTGGAGGACAAAGAATGCTGAGTTGCATCCAAAGAACACCATACCTACTGTGAAGCATGGGGGTGGAAACATCATGCTTTGGGGCTGTTTTTCTGCAAAGGGACCAGGACGACTGATCCGTGTAAAGGAAAGAATGAATGGGGCCATGTATCGTGAGATTTTGAGTGAAAACCTCCTTCCATCAGCAAGGGCATTGAAGATGAAACGTGGCTGGGTCTTTCAGCATGACAATGATCCCAAACACACCGCCCGGGCAACGAAGGAGTGGCTTCGTAAGAAGCATTTCAAGGTCCTGGAGTGGCCTAGCCAGTCTCCAGATCTCAACCCCATAGAAAATCTTTGGAGGGAGTTGAAAGTCCGTGTTGCCCAGCGACAGCCCCAAAACATCACTGCTCTAGAGGAGCTCTGCATGGAGGAATGGGCCAAAATACCAGCAACAGTGTGTGAAAACCTTGTGAAGACTTACAGAAAACGTTTGACCTGTGTCATTGCCAACAAAGGGTATATAAAAGTATTGAGAAACTATTGTTATTGACCAAATACTTATTTTCCACCATAATTTACAAATAAATTCATTAAAAATCCTACAATGTGATTTTCAGGATTTTTTTTCTCATTTTGTCTGTCATAGTTGACGTGTACCTATGATGAAAATTACAGGCCTCTCTCATCTTTTTAAGTGGGAGAACTTGCACAATTGGTGGCTGACTAAATACTTTTTTTCCCCACTGTAGGCTGTGGTAAGCTATCTCATGAATTGATATAATGTATCCAAGTGAGCAGACACTTAAGGCTGATTCATGAATGGTTCACGCCTGATGCCCTCAATTGCCCTTCATGCCCGCTCCCATACCCAATAATTCTGTATTTCTTTGTGACTAACTTGTATACAGGTAGACCAGAAAAGCCACATCCCTGATTGGCAGATGAGTGGCAACCCTGATTAGAAGCACCTGCTGCTAATCAGTTGTTCCCTATAAATGCTGTTTTGAATTTAAATAAAATTGTACCTACGCACTGAAGAAGGCAGTAAAAATAACAAAAAAATCTAAAAATGAAGTAAGCTTTATGCGACATCTTTTTGAGTGTGGACCTATTATACCTTTTATTATAGCTTTTGCCTATAGCCTAATGACATAGCCTAATGATGCAATGCAGGAAATGTAAAACTTGTAGTGTATTTGAGGTTTAAATAGGCTTATGAAGTTTGAAATGTCCACTTTGAAATTTCAGACTTGATTTTCCCTTATGAAAAATGTATTAACCCCTACAAAAAATGTCATTTAATTATAATCTACATAATAATTGACATTTCCTGTTGCTGCAGGATTATTTTCCTGATGTTGCAAACATGGCTTAAATCAAGATCCTACATCTGTACACTACACTGACCACAGTCACATGCACACCAATATCCCATTATTATTAGGGATACTCAAGTATTCCGTTTTTTAGTTGACACATAAACATCATATTCCGTTTACAATAACCCGAAAAAGCTTGTATCTCGGTTATGAGAAACCCGGATAAGATGCCTGGGATATGCAGATCTTAGACGGGATACTGAGGCATGTAAACATCGTATCACCTTTACTGTTGTTTTTCGCAGTCTGCGCAGGCTAGGTTTCGGATAACATGGGTGGCGATGTTAACATCTGATTATCAAACAAATCACTTCAAATAATAATTATTTATTTTGCAGATAATCTGTACTGGACCGTATAGCCTGGCTACTTTCACCCCTAATTTTAATTGTTTCTGCTTATAATTTCTGCCAATTGGTAGTCCATATTATAATTTCAGACATTTTGTTGGACATTTGGTAGGCCATTTGTATGTCAACTATAGTTAAGATACATGCAGCTTCTCTTCTTTCATAACTTGTTGCCCCAGAAGACTAAATAAAGTAGTGCTCACCAGAATAATGTCTTACATTGATAGAATGAATGCATTAGTAATCTAGGTAACAATAGTAAAGTTGTCTGTTTTGTTTAGGGACCGGGAAGAAAACGCAATTACTCCAAAACAGTTGAAAGATTGGTCCTGTGCAAAGTGTCCAAATGTCATCAGTTTGACCAGTTTTAAGGAAATGAAAAGCTGAGAAAACGATTAAACAAGACTTCAGTTGGTCTTGGGTGCATATTTTAAGTGGCTCAAAATCAGTGGAGGCTCCTCAGAGGAGGAAGGGGAGGACCATCCTCCTCACTGAATTTCATAAAAATAAAAATAGTGAAACATTAAAAAAGTTACCCTTTTTAGATAAAACTAGGCCTATACTAAATATATTCACTTCACCAAATAATTGATTAAAACACACTGTTTTGCAATGAAGGTCTACAGTAGCCCCAACAGCACTCTGTAGGGTAGCACCATGGTGTAGCCGGGGGACAGCTAGCTTCTGTCCTCTTCTGGGTACATTGAATTCAATATAAAACCCAGGAGGCTCATGGCTCTCACCCACTTCCATAGACTTACACAGTAATTATGACAACTTCTGGAGGATGCCCTCCAACTATCTGAGCTTTTGCAGCATGAACTGACATGTTGTCCACCCAATCAAACAATCAGAGAATGAATCTAGTACTGAAAGCATAAGCTACAGCTAGCTAGCACTGCAGTGCATGGTGAGTAGTTGACTCAACGAGAGTGAAAGACAATAGTTGAACAGTTTTGAACAAATGTATTGATATAAAAATGAAGGAAAAGCAAGAGAGAGAGAGAGAGAGCTATATTATGTGGTTATGATATGAAGGTTTGGCTTGGAAAGGTTTTTTCACCTGGTCACAGACAGCTGATGTGTTGTTCACTGAAGTCCACAACGGAAAAGGTGAGAGGAAGAGAGCGTGTAGATGCGAGAAGGAATGTTCAGAATGTTCATGCTGTTTGTATGTGGTTGCTATGAAAGTGAACTGTGTTTGCGTGTGATCAGGGGTGTATTCATTCCCCAAATTCTGTTGAAATACAGTTCTTAAACAGAAGCAAACGGAACAAAATGGGGATAAACATACCTGAATTTGTCCAATAGAAACTCTCGTTTGCAACTGTTGGACTAACGATTACACCCTAGATCAGCTAGATGCAGGCAAGAGTGTGCAAGGCGGTACTGAATGTGCCACTGTCTGTCACCTTGATTACTTACATTTTTCTCTCGACCTGTGCACCTAAGTTGTAAACTTTCATTCATAGGCTAGGTTGTACCAACCTCATGATGGGGTATTGGGAAAATTAGAGTATCATGTAGTAGTAGCCTAAACCTATCGATGTTACATTGAGCGGTGAATGGAATATGAATGACTGTCATCCAATATGCTGTAATAGAAATAAGGCAATGCTCATAAAAAAAAGATATCATCCTCCCTCATCTTAAACATCAGCAACCACCACTGGTGAAATACTGTCTGCTTGCAAAACAGAGTCAAACATAACACATTACATTACATGCTCATTCGCATTTTCTCAAGAGATGCTGAAAGAAATCATATTTCTCCACTCCTGTTCCCGAGACAAAATTAACATTTGTTGTATAATTTTACTGCAAAAAAGGAGAAACGAGTTAAATTATATTAGGTTATTGGCCTACAGTCAGTATGCATATTTCAGTTAATATTCCATATACATTTATGAGGAATATTCTATTTATTCATGGATACAGGGATACTCGTGAGCGGGATATCAAAGGTGCATGTAAACACCTTATGCCGAATAAAACCTTAAACGGTATATGAGATATAACTACTGTGCTCATGTAAACGTGGTCACTATTCTAATCCAGCACCACTAACATATCACTCAGCTAATCAAAGGTTGAGCAATGGAGCCTGGGGATTAGGTTAGAGTTGAGTAGGTGCAACTGCTGTGGTGTGCTGTGCTGGGCGTGCTGTGCTGGGCTAGCATAAAAAAAAGTGCACTTCTTGGATCCCCAGCCAGAATCCAGCGCATGCGCGCGCACCCAGAAACACAATCTACCTGGGTGACTCATGAGCTCGCAAATTTCTGTTTTTCCCGCGCTCATCGCGGCAAACAAACGTGGCTAGCTAGATAGCGTTAGCTCTTCTGAGATATATATATATTTTTTACAAATGGCAATTGTACATAAATCTATATGGAGGTTGAAACGCTTTGGACGTTTTTTGCCTGGGACCAAAGAAGACGGCGGTAATCCATGGAAGGTGACATGAGTTGTCTAGGCCAAAATTCCCGACATCTGTTTTATTTGTGATAACGCTAGCTAACGTTAGCTACCTAACGACCCTTGCTAGCTAGGCTAACAGTTGTTTACAAATGTTTAGGACATTAGCAAATCAAATTGTTATAGGCCTACACTTTACATTATGGTTATTGAATGAACTTGCCTCAGATGTGATGTGAATCATCTAGCTGTAGATGTTGAAAAATGTGTCTTAACTTCTCTAGCTGTTTGAGCCCAGTGAAAGTGCGGGTGAATTGGTGCTCACCATTGTGGAATCCGGTCATATGCTGGTGTCCCAAGGCCACGATCTTCTGGTAAGTGAGTTGAGGTCTGACTAAGTTAGATGCCCTTTGATGTCCGAAAGTCAAGTCATTCCTGGATGGATCTGGACCTAGTTTTTACAGTATTTGATCTAGGCCAAGTAACAATGTAACGTTATCCAAATAAGCTTATATAGCCTTAAAATATCCCCCAATATATTCAGTAACTCATTATTATATACCAAATTATTGACAAATGTACACCCCATAGACATAATAGCTGTTATTGTCCAACCTGCACTCATTGTTGGTGTAATTATACACGGAGTTTACAAAACATTAGGAACACCTGCTCTTTCCATGACATACTGACCATGTGAATCCAGGTGAAAGCTATGAACCCTTATTGATGTCACTTGTTAAATCCACTTCAATCAGTGTAGATAAAGGGGAGGAGACAGGTTAAAACATGCTTTTTAAGCCTTGAGACAATTGAAACATTGATTAGGGTATGTGTGCCATTCAGAGGGTGAATGGGCACGACAAAAGATTGCAGTGTCTTTGAACTGGGTATGGTAGTAGGTGCCAGGCGCACCGGTTTGAGTGTGTCAAGAACTGCAACGCTAATGGGTTTTTCACGCTCAACAGTTTCCCGTGTGCATCAAGAATGGTCCACCACCCAAAGGACAGCCAGCCAACTTGACACAACTGTGGGAAGGATTGGGGTCAACATGGGCCAGCATCCCTGTGGAATGCTTTCGACACCTTGTAGAGTCCTCCATGCCCCGAAGAATTTAGGCTATTCTGTGGGCAAAAGGGGTGCAACTCAATGTTAGAAAGGTGTTCCTAATGTTTTGTACACTCAGTGTATAATGCAGCACTTGTGATTATTTTAAAATGTATTAACAAATAGTTTGCCTACTAACTCTGGCTAGTCTAAGCTTAGATCTCCACTGTTAGGCTTATAGGCAGATAGCCTAGCTATGGATACAATTTTATGTGTTTGCAACAATGTTAAAAAGTGACCCCAATTTTAGTATTCAAATTACTTGATTCCAAGTCCTTGGAAATACAGGGAACTAGAACAAATACTGAACACCAGCTATGTTGCTGCTATACACAGAATAGCGCCTGTGTTAGTGTGTAGTTCATCCTGTGCCTTCTCAAGATTCACTGCCAGACTCTGTGTGCAGCTGAGAGACTCCGATATCTTAGCACAATAAGCAGGATTTGCTGTAGAAACACAACGGCCGTAGCTGCACTATGCCACATTGAGTACTGCATGGAAAGTGGCTACAGCTATCTTGCTGAGCCAGGGTGCCAGGCAAGGCTACATGCTTATTCAGGTCAGGACACAAAGTGCTCTCTGACAAAAGGGGATAGCGGTCATTGATAGATCGGCGCCCTTAATCTTAATGCTCTTGAGTATCTTTCAATACAGAGAGATTACAGTAGGACACAGTGGCTGAAGCCAGGGGAGTCCCAACTGAATGATGATGCCATATTAGGTTGAACCATGGTAGAGGAGAGAGGGTTATTAAGTGTAATCATTATCCAGATTACTCCTGATCCAAGATATCGTGTAATGGGGGTTTTCTCTCATTTTTTGGAGGAAGGAGGGGGATTGGGATTATAGGAAATGGAACCTCTCAACCTGACTCAGATAACTAACCATGTCTCAGAAAACGACTTGCTATGCCTCACAGAATTACTTGAAGACAAGTCTTGTTCAAATTATGTCATGTGATTCCTTCCTGATATAATAATTTGCAACTAAAAATAAGAATTTGATCTAATCCCTTCGAAACATCTCAGTGGAGTAGGAAAATTGAAATCTGTTTTGAATCTAGAAGTATGGAGCTGAAATGTAATGTTTTATGTAACAGAGCTGAGTAGAGTATCCATCCCTCCAGTGCGCTGAAGTCCATTTGAAATGGAGAAAACATAACTTGCAGTATCTTTATCACTAAGAAGGATCTGTTGCTATGGTAAAATGTTATTCCAAATATAATGTCATAAAGCTAGCATTTCCCAGTGCTCAGGCCAAGGTCTAACACATTTTCTATCATTATTAATGTGCATAAAGCAACTACTGTCTCCTGTCAACACAGCAGGCAGCAGGTATTATTGGCCTATATTTCACTGGTACATTTCAACGCAAATTCTAAGACTGAAGAAACTATACTAAACAGAATAGTGTTTAAATAGATTTAGACTTTAGTTGATGTTAAATAGTTACAAATTGTAAGGTGTCAGACATAATTTCAAAGTATTCAGTGTATTCAGGGTAGTGTAATTTTTCACTTGGTTAGAAAAGTGCTGATTCATACATGGAACTAAACTAACACCTGTTTTTATTCATTGTAGCCTAAACATGGAGAGATTTCTACTCAAGAGACTATGACTCTATCAAAACGAATATTTAGTACGACAACATTCAGCCTCCAACAGCTGGTTGTTTGAGATGGAGATGGAAGTTATCTATCCAAATACATACTGATGGCATGCTGCTGGTCACAGGGGCTGGATGGGTTTCTGAGTCAATAGAGCCCCCTGGAGGCGTGCTTATGTCATTTCAGATCATTTGAAATTGCTCCTGCTAACCAAAAGTAGAGCTGTGATTGCTGAATGCTCGGTCTGATACTGTTAAATGGACTTGTATGTCTCATTGAAGACATGAGGTTTAGCTGTGTGCCCTATCCAATTTGACTTTGGTTTTACTACCATGACTGTTGTTTGTTTACCATTGTTTGTCAGTCTGATTGTTGTGCTAGTGCATTTTTCAGGATGGGTTTTCCTTGCTTGATGCTCCAAGCTTCCTCAAAGTTCAGCAGAAATCAGATACCCTGCTGTTCCGTCTGACTGTTAAGGTGGGTTGCTAAAGTTATATTCTTGGAGATATGTCATATATGGATTGCAAGCCTTTATTTGCTTTTAGAAACAACACCATTTTTTAAATAGAAGCTAGCTACAGTATACAAGAGTCTACATACCAAATTGTATTATTATTCTAGCACCTACTTTTATATGAAACTTAGGCTAATGTTGACTACAAGGCAACACTGGAATTTTACAGTCGGTAATTTCCCCACAATTTGTATAGTGGCAGCTTTATTTACCATAGCCAGATTTCACATTGACATTAGTGTGGCAGAGCCGATGTTTGGCAGGGGTGGCTGTGCTGAGACAACAGTGTAATTGGTCATTAAATGGCCTGAATTAAGGGGATTTGAGGCCTGACACGATGCATTTTGAACAGTCTTGGCACAACTAGCTGGCTGTGAGTGGTGCTTTGGCTGTCCATATTCTGCCAACGGCCTGGCTTGTGAGTGATATGTAGGCTAAATAAGTGTTGTAGGTAAGTGTGACTGTGATGAATTGTAAGTGGCATGTCAAGCTTGTAGTCTGCTGGTCAAGATTGCCTCAGTAGCGGTGAAGAGGAGATATAGGCTAGCTCTCAAACAAAACATTTCTGTGTATGTGCAGGGGGAGAGCCGTCTGATGAGGATGCAGTTCAGTGGTAGCAGCAGGGCTGAGGCTCTGGAGGAGTGTGGCAGTGCAGTACTCAGACTGAAGGAGTACCTGCCTGTCACCACACAAGGGGGGCCCCCACCACCACCACTCAGCTGCCCCCCAACATCCAATCAGCCCCCTACCAAGACCACTGCACAGGATCAACAGGTACTCAACAACACATACACTGAAAACATGTAGCCACATATTGCATCAGGAAAGTGTATTTTGGAACATCTGAATTGGAACAGCTCCTGCAATACATTAACTAATTGAAATGAGTGCAGTGCGTGTTTTTTTTCCACCTTTGTTGCTGTTCTTATTTTAAGAATGTTATTCTTCATAATGTAAACTAGTTAATGAGGGACTAAAGTTGCTGTTGTTACAGTAAGAATCACCCACTAGATGGTGCTATTTACAAGCATGAAAACAAAATAGCTTGTTTAATACTGGATGGCACTGGAACAAACTAGGTTAATATGGATTTTATGTATGAATCAATGACAATGTGTGATATGTTAATCCTTAACCTCCCGACACAGAAGGGGGAGAAATTAAACCAACGATAAACACAATCACACACATTTGAAAAAGCTCTCAGTGAGGATGAAAGGGCCGTGGTGACTGAGGGAAATCTTTTAATAAATGATGAAGCTATGATGCAGCTTAACCTCCCTTGGTGTGTTACCCTGTAAAGTCCTGTGGCAGTAGTAACATATTTCTTTTTAACCGTGTGTCATCAGGCGGGTGCTGGGGAGGCTATGGCTACTGAACCCGAGGTCGTCCAGGGCTCTTTATCCATCAAACGTCTTACCCAGGTAGGTTGGTACTGACACCACACAGTGATTAGATAGATGACTGATGAATGCTGAGGGTGATGATTCATATGATGATCACTTGATGGAGGTTGATAATCGCGCAAGCTGAATAAATAGTAGCTATTTAACATTCAGGAGTGTGATTACGGCTCTCACCCATGGAGCTTGAATGTAACATACACTTAATCGGCTCTTATTTGTTGTTATTCCCCGCCACTACTGAAGTGTAGGGTAGGCCACTGAAATAATTAACACCTAACTGACTTGGGCGATTATAATTAGCCGATATCATGGATTTAATTATATACAAACAAATCCCAGATCCCTGGTCTATCTATTTTTCCTCTGCACTTCCTGGGCGAGCATGGTCTGTCCTTGCCCCTGGTGTACCGCCACAGTGCTCTGTTCCGTGGGGAGCTGGAGCCCTTCCTCCGCCTGTGTCTCTTGGACCCCAGCTTCCCTGCCTTGGTGGAGGAGGTGGAGGGGGAGCTGAAGAGAGTGCTCCAGGACTGAGGAGCTGAAGCTCATCAACACAAACAGCCAGAGGGAGACAGGTCAACTCACTACACACGGTACACATGTGGGTGGGAGGTGGGTTTTGGAAGAGTTGGGGGTTGGGTTGTTCTTCATGCTGCTGATTGTGGAAATGTGTGCTGGAACATCGTGATCATTGTGTTGTAGGAGGATATTTAAACCGGCACAACTGTTGTGGTTTCTAGAAAGGATTTTCCAGGCAAAAAAAACGAAATGTATTTTGGAGCCTTTTATTTTCAAAAAAGTATTGGTCTCGTATGTTATTGGTCTCATATGTTTTATCGTGGCTAGAGATACCGTAGCTCCTTCCATTCCCACCCTAATGTAGGTCCATTTGCACTGCAATACACATGGATACACTGTATTTATAGGAGAGTAGTCATGCAGCTACAGCAGTGCATTTTGCTATACCAGCTTCCAAGTGATCCCACAATATTAAAGCTTCACTGAGAAAAACAAACTGCCCCCAATATATCTATATATGAATACATATTGCATAGGATAATAGCCATGCTGTACAATTTCAGAAAAATAAAAATGAATGAATTAAGTTGGGAAATATAAAATGTATTTTTTTCTTTACATACAGTATTTGCTATCATTTGAACACTCGTACCTCAACATATACAAGACATCCTAAGTTACTCTGAAAAATAAAAATAAACACTTACTTGTCATTTTATTTATAACTAGATAGATTATAGTAGTCATTTTCTGTAATCATTTTCAAGTAAATACTGCCAGACATTGAATCCCTTGCATCACATTTTCACTATAATGGCTGTTAAGAGTGGACTTTCCTTTCACTAAATCAAACATAGTTGAATGACAATGAATCAGCTGTACAAAGTTATTTTAAGAATATAACAGTATTTTTCAGTTCAGGACAATTTCATAAAAAAACATAATTCATTTGGACGCAAAATAGCCACACAGACATGAGGGAAAACAACAAAGTCTATTCTGGGCATCCTATTGCGTAATAATTTGCATGCGTTTTACATGATATGTAATACAAAAAGGATCACCTCTGGTTGGAGGACATGATAAAATGAATAAAAGAGACATCAAACGGCACACAAAAAAGATGTGCACACCTTTCATGATGGAATTAGTCATCTTTCCGTCCAGGACTGTTCATGTAAGACTGAATAAGGCATGCTTAAGACAGCCATCTTGTTATTTTCTGCCAGTGTTACGCTGTTATTGTTTTTTCTCATAAGAGAGACGAGATATGCTTCATTAAAAATTGCCTGGAGCTCCCTCCTCAGATACCTTCATATGGTCAAGATATGCAGTTAGTCATCTGTTAATGAAAATCGGAGGAGGAACGCGTTAGTATACCCTGTGCACATGATCA
This sequence comes from Coregonus lavaretus, assembly GCF_964263955.1. NCBI lineage: Eukaryota > Metazoa > Chordata > Actinopteri > Salmoniformes > Salmonidae > Coregonus > Coregonus lavaretus. The sequence continues at coordinate 4,718,802 of NC_139991.1, read as the reverse complement.
CATTCCTACAGTATATCACTTAGTTCCCTGTTGACTTCCATATGCCTCAGATTCCTTTTTCTAAAGGCCAGAATACTCACTACAACGAGTAGCTTCTCATTGTATAAAGGCCAGAATACTTACTGCAACGAGTAGCTTCTCATTTCGTATTCCTCTGGCGCACGTTTTTGTCTTTGTGGTTGTTTGTCGAATTTGTTTTCCTAGTGAAGAAATAGAGTTTAGTCAATTCCAGGGGGAAATTATGAGATGTATGTATGTATATACAGCGGGGAGAACAAGTATTTGATACACTGCTGATTTTGCAGGTTTTCCTACTTACAAAGCATGTAGAGGTCTGTAATCTTTATCATAGGTACACTTCAACTGTGAGAGATGGAATCTAAAACAAAAATCCAGAAAATCACATTGTATGATTTTTAAGTAATTAATTTGCATTTTATTGCATGACATAAGTATTTGATCACCTACCAACCAGTAAGAATTCTGGCTCTCACAGACCTGTTAGTTTTTCTTTAAGAAGCCCTCCTGTTCTCCACTCAATACCTGTAATAACTGCACCTGTTTGAACTCGTTACCTGTATAAAAGACACCTGTCCACACACTCAATCAAACAGACTCCAACCTCTCCACAATGGCCAAGACCAGAGAGCTGTGTAAGGACATCAGGGATAAAATTGTAGACCTGCACAAGGCTGGGATGGGTTACAGGACAATAGGCAAGCAGCTTGGTGAGAAGGCAACAACTGTTGGCGCAATTATTAGAAAATGGAAGAAGTTCAAGATGACGGTCAATCACCCTCGGTCTGGGGCTCCATGCAAGATCTCACCTCGTGGGGCATCAATGATCATGAGGAAGGTGAGGGATCAGCCCAGAACTACACGGCAGGACCTGGTCAATGACCTGAAGAGAGCTGGGACCACAGTCTCAAAGAAAACCATTAGTAACACACTACGCCGTCATGGATTAAAATCCTGCAGTGCACGCAAGGTCCCCCTGCTCAAGCCAGCTCAAGCCAGCCAAGGAGTGGCTCCGTAAGAAGCATCTCAGGGTCCTGGAGTGGCCTAGCCAGTCTCCAGACCTGAACCCAATAGAAAATCTTTGGAGGGAGCTGAAAGTCCGTATTGCCAGCGACAGCCCCGAAACCTGAAGGATCTGGAGAAGGTCTGTATAGAGGAGTGGGCCAAAATCCCTGCTGCAGTGTGTGCAAACCTGGTCAAGACCTACAGGAAACGTATGATCTCTGTAATTGCAAACAAAGGTTTCTATACCAAATATTAAGTTCTGCTTTTCTGATGTATCAAATACTTATGTCATGCAATAAAATGCAAATTAATTACTTAAATCATACAACGTGATTTTCTGGATTTTTGTTTTAGATTCAGTCTCTCACAGTTGAAGTGTACCTATGATAAAAATTACAGACCTCTACATGCTTTGTAAGTAGGAAAACCTGCAAAATCGGCAGTGTATCAAATACTTGTTCTCCCCACTGTATATATGTATGTATATATCACATTGTATGATTTTTAAGTAATTAATTTGCATTTTATGGCATGACATAAGTATTTGATACATCAGAAAAGCAGAACTTAATATTTGGTACAGAAACCTTTGTTTGCAATTACAGAGATCATACGTTTCCTGTAGGTCTTGACCAGGTTTGCACACACTGCAGCAGGGATTTTGGCCCACTCCTCCATACAGACCTTCTCCAGATCCTTCAGGTTTCGGGGCTGTCGCTGGCAATACGGACTTTCAGCTCCCTCCAAATATTTTCTATTGGGTTCAGGTCTGGAGACTGGCTAGGCCACTCCACGACCTTGAGATGCTTCTTACGGAGCCACTCCTTAGTTGCCCAGGTTGTGTGTTTCGGGTCGTTGTCATGCTGGAAGACCCAGCCACGACCCATCTTCAATGCTCTTACTGAGGGAAGGAGGTTGTTGGCCAAGATCTCTCGATACATGGCCCCATCCATCCTCCCCTCAATACGGTGCAGTCGTCCTGTCCCCTTTGCAGAAAAGCATCCCCAAAGAATGATGTTTCCACCTCCATGCTTCACGGTTGGGATGGTGTTCTTGGGGTTGTACTCATCCTTCTTCTTCCTCCAAACACGGCGAGTGGAGTTTAGACCAAAAAGCTATATTTTTGTCTCATCAGACCACATGACCTTCTCCCATTCCTCCTCTGGATCATCGAGATGGTCATTGGCAAACTTCAGACCGGCCTGGACATGCGCTGGCTTGAGCAGGGGGACCTTGCGTGCGCTGCAGGATTTTAATCCATGACGGCGTAGTGTGTTACTAATGGTTTTCTTTGAGACTGTGGTCCCAGCTCTCTTCAGGTCATTGACCAGGTCCTGCCGTGTAGTTCTGGGCTGATCCCTCACCTTCCTCATGATCATTGATGCCCCACGAGGTGAGATCTTGCATGGACCCCCAGACCGAGGATGATTGACCGTCATCTTGAACTTCTTCCATTTTCTAATAATTGCACCAACAGTTGTTGCCTTCTCACCAAGCTACTTGCCTATTGTCCTGTAGCCCATCCCAGCCTTGTGCAGGTCTACAATTTTATCCCTGATGTCCTTACACAGCTCTCTGGTCTTGGCCATTGTGGAGAGGTTGGAGTCTGTTTGATTGAGTGTGTGGACAGGTGTCTTTTATACAGGTAACGAGTTTAAACAGGTGCAGTTAATACAGGTAATGAGTGGAGAACAGGAGGGCTTCTTAAAGAAAAACTAACAGGTCTGTGAGAGCCGGAATTCTTACTGGTTGGTAGGTGATCAAATACTTATGTCATGCAATAAAATGCAAATTAATTACTTAAAAATCATACAATGATTTTCTGGATTTTTGTTTTAGATTCAGTCTCTCACAGTTGAAGTGTACCTATGATAACAATTACAGACCTCTACATGCTTTGTAAGTAGGAAAACCTGCAAAATCGGCAGTGTATCAAATACTCCCCACTGTATGTGTGTGTATACATTTACATTTGACATTTTAGTCATTTAGCAGACGCTCTTATCCAGAGCGACTTACAGTTAGTGCATAGATTATTTTATATTTATCATACTGGCCCCCCATGGGAATCGAACCCACAACCCTGGCGTTGCAAACGCCATGATCTACCAACTGAGCTACATCCCTGCCGGCCATTCCCTCCCCTACCCTGGACGACGCTGGGCCAATTATGCGCCGCCCCATGGGTCTCCCGGTCGCGGCCGGCTACGACAGAGCCTGGATATATATATATATATATATACAGTGTGGGAAAAAAGTATTTGATCCCCTGCTGATTTTGTACGTTTGCCCACTGACAAAGAAATGATCAGTCTATAATTTTAATGGTAGGTTTATTTGAACAGTGAGAGACAGAACAACAACAAAAAAATCCAGAAAAACGCATGTCAAAAATGTTATAAATTGATTTGCATTTTAATGAAGGAAATAAGTATTTGACCCCCTCTCAATCAGAAAGAGTTCTGGCTCCCAGGTGTCTTTTATACAGCTAACGAGCTGAGATTAGGAGCACACTCTTAAAGGGAGTGCTCCTAATCTCAGTTTGTTACCTGTATAAAAGACACCTGTCCACAGAAGCAATCAATCAATCAGATTCCAAACTCTCCACCATGGCCAAGACCAAAGAGCTCTCCAAGGATGTCAGGGACAAGATTGTAGACCTACACAAGGCTGGAATGGGCTACAAGACCATCACCAAGCAGCTTGGTGAGAAGGTGACAACAGTTGGTGCGATTATTCTCAAATGGAAGAAACACAAAAGAACTGTCAATCTCGCTCGGCCTGGGGCTCCATGCAAGATCTCACCTCGTGGAGTTGCAATGATCATGAGAACGGTGAGGAATCAGCCCAGAACTACACGGGAGGATCTTGTCAATGATCTCAAGGCAGCTGGGACCATAGTCACCAAGAAAACAATTGGTAACACACTATGCCGTGAAGGACTGAAATCCTGCAGCGCCCGCAAGGTCCCCCTGCTCAAGAAAGCATATACAGGGCCGTCTGAAGTTTGCCAATTAATATCTGAATGATTCAGAGGAGAACTGGGTGAAAGTGTTGTGGTCAGATGAGATCAAAATGGAGCTCTTTGGCATCAACTCAACTCGCCGTGTTTGGAGGAGGAGGAATGCTGCCTATGACCCCAAGAACACCATCCCCACCGTCAAACATGGAGGTGGAAACATTATGCTTTGGGGGTGTTTTTCTGCTAAGGGGACAGGACAATTTCACCGCATCAAAGGGACGATGGATGGGGCCATGTACTGTCAAATCTTGGGTGAGAACCTCCTTCCCTCAGCCAGGGCATTGAAAATGGGTCGTGGGTGGGTATTCCAGCATGACAATGACCCAAAACACATGGCCAAGGCAACAAAGGAGTGGCTCAAGAAGAAGCACATTAAGGTCCTGTAGTGGCCTAGCCAGTCTCCAGACCTTAATCCCATAGAAAATCTGTGGAGGGAGCTGAAGGTTCGAGTTGCCAAACGTCAGCCTCGAAACCTTAATGACTTGGAGAAGATCTGCAAAGAGGAGTGGAACAAAATCCCTCCTGAGATGTGTGCAAACCTGGTGGCCAACTACAAGAAACGTCTGACCTTTGTGATTGCCAACAAGGGTTTTGCCACCAAGTACTAAGTCATGTTTTGCAGAGGGGTCAAATACTTATTATTTGACATGCGTTTTTCTGGATTTTCTTGTTGTTATTCTGTCTCTCACTGTTCAAATAAACCTACCATTAAAATTATAGACTGATCATGTCTTTGTCAGTGGGCAAATGTACAAAATCAGCAGGGGATCAAGTACTTTTTTCCCCCACTGTATGTATATGTATGTGTGTGTGTGTGTGTGTGTGTATTTGTTGTAGTCTCGAGAGAATGGAATATTTATCAGATACTTACGTTGGTGCGGCTGGCTCATCATCTTCATCATGAGGGGAGAGAAGAGGGGAAAGAGCACAGAAACAATGGAATATTAGACAACATGGTCATCCCTCAGAAGTGGCCAACACACTGCTCCCATATTTTCATTCAAATGCAGATGTTGACATCTTAACTGTAATGAAATATCAAATGGATTAAATTACATGATTGTTACATGACTGTAGCAGTTTAAAATGCAGTCACATCACGTCAGTGTGAAGTATTGCAAATTTGCAACTGATGTTAACATTTTAAATGTTCAGGTTTTCTTCGAGTTCACTTGTGGATCCCACAGTATGGGTCTTTTGCATGGGTTGTTACCAAGTTCCAGTTGTCATTACAGAATACAGAAGTTATAGGAATAAAGTAGAAACATTTTTATTTTGCCCCTTTTTCTCCCCAATTGGTAGTTACAGTCTTGTCCCATCGCTGCAACTCCCGTACGGACTTGGGAGAGGCAAAGGTCGAGAGCCGTGCTTCCTCCGAAACACAACCCAGCTGAGCCGCACTGCCCGCTTAACCCGGATGCCAGCCGCATCAATGACCGTGTCAGCGTGCACAGGAGTCGCTAGTGCGCGATGGGACAAGAATACCCCTGCCGGCCAAACCCTCCCCTAACCTGGACGACGCTGGGCCAATTGTACGCCGCCCAACGACAGCCTGGACTCCAACCAGGATCTCTAGTGGCACAGCTAGCACTGCAATGCAGTGCCATAAACCACTGCGCAACTCGGGAGGCCTAAAGTTAACTATTTGACGTCTGTAGGTTTGCATTTTTTATTTGACTGAGTCTGACAATAAAAGCTCTGAGTTGTGTAAGCAGGATTTACGTGTACATGAAGGAGCAAAAAAATATGTTTTAGTAGAATAGCGTTTTTAGTGTAGAGTTGAATTACACAGCAGCATGCAGTGTGAGTGGACATCATCGCACATTAGAGTGATTAGCTAGTTAGTATAGATAACCACTCTTTCAAGGTGCCACGGTGGCATGTTTTTGACCACACACGAGAAGGAATGGGTCAGTAGGTCAGTATAGTAAACATGGAGAGTGTAAGTGTGTTCAGTAGCATGCAACCAGAGATCTGGGGCACGTATTCATAACCCATTTCAGAGTAGAAGTGCTGATATAGAATCAATTTTGCCTTTTAGATCATAATCCGTAAGATTATATAAAGACGGGGGACCTGATCCTAGATCAGCACTAAACTATGAGACGCTTTATGAATACGGGCCCAGAGAGCAGCAGCATGCCATTGGCAGTTAAATGGGGGTATGGTGGTCACAATGTGAGATGGGACAGCATGGCTGCATGTGAGACAGTCTTGGGGACAGAGGGGGCACATCTGTTCGTGCGTGCCCAATCCCCACCTTTTTCCACCCCTACACTACCATCTGAGTTCACTCACAACTAGCCCCTGGGTGCAGAGTTATCCAGTCGGGCAAAGAGAATGTGTCGAATATGTGATTCAAGTCATGAAATTGCAAACAAACAAAAACACTGACTTTTACAGTGTGGAGAATATTAAGAGTATAGCCAGGGTAATATCAATGTATTCAGCAAGTTCTTCCTGTATGCCAATGGGTTGATAAGCTCTGCATTACATTTTTACAGTTTAGTCATTTAGCAGATGCTCTTATCCAGAGTGACTTTTCACCTAGTCGGTTCGGGGATTCGAACCAGCGACCTTTTGGTTATTGGCTCGACGCTCTTAACCGCTAGGCTACCTGCCGCCCTACATTTTGCATAATATAATCTTTCCTGGTTGTTCCCTAATGATCCCACACAGTAAAAGAAAGTGGAACCCTCACAACAGGTTCTTTAAATTAATTTGCTCTACAAAAAATCTCTACCTTTGCTTCGGATCACTTAGTAGTGCATTATCAGTATTGATACACAATTTAGCCATCATGAAGATGTACACCTACATATAACAAAGCTCTTGGGGATAGAGGATACTAAAAGGAGATTTCAGAGCTGGCCATCGGCACAAGTGATGCAGAGTGTGCTGCATCTCTGATTCGGTTGATATGACCATGGCAGATAATCTACCTTCATCTACTTGTTGGGGGGGGGGGGGGGGGGGTCACTCTGTTGCCAACACCAAAGCAAGTTTCTCTCTCCCTCTCTCTCTCCCCCTCCTCCTGTAGATAAACCCTTGCCAAACTAGAGGCCTTGCCTACAGGTGCAGGAGATAGGTTGGTGTTTGTCAAAGCACTACACTGTCTTTACACTGTACACAAAGCCAATGCTTACTTTATTGGTGAATTTGCATTATTTCTGTTTAGTAGTGTAACAAATTTACTGACATATTTAACGCTGAAACCATAATGGGGAGGATTATACAGTGCATACACAATTCAGACTTCAGAAATAGAAGTATGCATAATTTATCTTTTTAATCTACCCTGTCTTTTCTTTTCAGATAGCATCTACAGGATATCAATGCCTTGGGGAACCTAGAGTGCATACTATCTCTCCTCGTGTGTGTGTGTGGCGGTTTAAGTGATTTAACACTCCTATAGAAGACAAGTGAAGAAGACTTGTATAAAATGTATACAGTTATAAACAGGACGTAGCAGTGCATTTCAGTAGGCTGATAGCAATATGTTTTAAACATCAGAGACCACCACCTATACAGGAGAAAACATGTCAAACTGCGTTGGCCCCTCTAAATTGAAATGAATACGAATGGAGTAAATACATAATTTCAACATATATAGTGTCTATACAAAGACACCAAACAACTTGTAGTCCAATAATCGGATGAACAGGTGTTGACATCGTGGTCTGGATGGACTGTAGTAGAAACGGATCAAATAAAAAATCATTCTCTGAAAACATGCAAGATCTCTCACTTACCAACCATTTAGATAATGATGCCATTTGGAGAGAGGGGGAAAGAAGTCATAGTAACCAATTAATTCATATCTTGCTGATATCCTGAATAAAGTTGATAGAACCATAGGCGGGTGAAGCCTCAACGGCCTTTTTGGCTTTGACTCTACACTCAAATGATTTTGTTTGACTCTAAACTCAAATGATTAAGCCTTTGTTTGACTTTGACACTTTTAAATCTAGGTTTAACAGTTTATATTAACAGTTTATATTATTGTATGTTATTGAGTAGTTATGTTATTAGACTGTTTGAAAAATTAACAGATATTACTCTGTAAAAGTAGTAACTAGTTAGTAGTTACCAACGTAGGCTTCTTTGAGAATAACTTACCTGTGGGTGTGACAGGCTTTGATTGGAGTAGGGTAACAGGGATTTTAGATTCTCTACGTTAAGCCCTCAGCCAGTGGCGGCTCCTGAAAAAATTCTCAGGAGGGGCAATTTTTCTGATGATTTAGGTGACCTACACACATTTTAAAAAAGATATGTCCAGCAACAACATGAAGACAGGGGCAGCATATAAGTCAATACCAGAAGCATTTATTGACTGATCTGGGGAGATGGATTCCAGTTTCTGTGACAGATTATAAATAATCTCTGATGCCTTTGTTATATTAGCTTTTGGTTGAATGTACTGTCGTAGTAAATATATAATGTTATAGCTTGGTCTGACTAAAATCTTGTGCATGACCCATTTTGTGTTGGGCGTTTGTTTTCAATCAATGCTGTTCCTATCCTATAACAATGGACAAAAGAGTCCTATCTTGTCAGCCTTGTCAGCAGGTGGCCAAGGACAACACCCACGCCATAGGTCTCTCAGTTCTTCCAACTCACGAGTTCTTGCTCTGAGGACACACACACACACACACACACACATCATCACTGATAACACACACACACACATCATCACTGTTAAACACACACACACACACACACAAAAATCCCCTCTCTTTAGGCTGAACATTTGAAGACAGAGAACCCGACTCAGAGCCAATGCAACAGTGGAGGGGACCTCGCCCAACTCATCAGGACCAATCAGAAGATCAGAACTACTAGATTCAACCTACATCATTTATTGTATAAAATGTCTGCACACAATGTTTTCGGGGCTCTCTTCAGATAGCTCCCTAAGAGTTTGACGAACGAGTCCGTGCACGCGATTCCAGATATCTTTACCTCTGAATAAACTGCCTTTATTATACCATATCCACCCTGTCCAAAGTCTCTACTTGGTCTCAGTTCTCCAGTAAACTTGTGATTATCAACAGTACACAACGGTAACAAACAATTGGGGGAACTCACGGGGCAGATAGTAAGGTCGCAGTGACACAGAAAGCAGTTCAATGTCGGGGGTACAGAGTCGCTCTCTTACCAGGATCGATTTTCCCTGTGACTGTGTCAGATCGCGGTCCGCTCTGACCAGGGTGAAGCCGGCCGGCTCCACTTCTCTGTCCGGGACTCTGTCATCCAGCCAAGTCTCCCAGCTGTATTGGATTCCGCTGCCAGCAGCGTTTTCATTATTTAGTCCGTTCGTAGCGGGTATGTACACGATCAACAAGATCAGTCCAAAACCCACCACTGGAAATCCATGGTTGGCAGAATGTTTGTAAACTAAGTGTACAAATTAAAAACATAAAATAACGCCACTAAGTGTACAAATTAAAAACATAAGATAACGCCACACTGCAGGTCGCAACAGAGACGCTGCTAGCCGCTATTTTCTTAGTTACGTTCATGGTTACGTCACGTATGACGAAAGCGCGTAAGTGCAAGCCCACAGACACCCATAGAGATTGTATTGAAAGCTTTGAAATTTGAAAAAAATAGATTTTACATGGGAGTCTATGACAGACTTCTGGGCGATTTTCAACATGACTGAAATCGCCCCAAAAACGGGCGGGGCCATTTGAAGCACGACTTTAGCCTGATTTGACATTTAGTGGCAGTCAGATCAGATTAGAACACTGATAACTACTGTTGCCGTGATATAATTGATTAGAAAAAAAATCCCTTCCTTTTCCCGTTTGGCAGTGCGTCGCCCATATCGCCCTATTGAACACACCGCCCCTGCCCTCAGCCATAGGCAGAACTTGTAGGGCAAAGCCAAAATAACCCATCAAACTTCCCCTGATTCCCTGTCTCAAGTTATTGTCAATGAAATGAATTCATCAGTTCTCCAGATGGGTGATAAAATGGTCCCTGGTTATCATCATTAGCGAGACCGCAACGGCACTTCAACTCTTTCATTTAAAAGGTTAGCTGTGGACCCCCTCCTGGTTTCCTAATGTGGAGCATCTCTAAAGGTCATATTATCATGCAGCTAATGTGTGGCGCTGCGCTTTGTGGCAGGCAGCGGTGTCTCTGTCTCCCTTCTCAGTACTGACGGAGCGTCCAGGGAGCGTGTCCCCCGACAGAGGTCAATTATTCACAGTGGGTCTCCACTGCTACTGCTAACACAGCAGAGTCAGCGTCATTAATATTCAGCACCGTGTCTATAGCCTCCGCAACATGTTCACTTGGTAACAGTGTAAAGTGTGTGGTGATGGTAAATTAACCCTGTTTCAATTGGTTCTTGATGGCTGTTGAACTTCTAGCCGAGTGCAGCCCCGTAATCAGATATTTCAATCATTGTGAGAATGTCTTTGTATTGTTCCAGGAGCAGCAGCCAATTTACTGGGTCATAATTCCCTCACGACGCCAGGACAGAGGAGTCACTCACCACCTTCCGGAGACACTTGAAACCCCACCTCTTTAAGGAATACCTGGGATAGGATAAAGTAATCCTTCTACCCCCCCTTACCCCACACCCCAAAAAATAAAAAATAAATAAAAATATTGTCAAGTGGTTATCCCACTGGCTATAAGGTGAATGCACCAATTTGTAAGTCGATAAGAGCGTCTGCTAAATGACGTAAATGTAAATAATTCCCTCTCCCTCCCTGATTTTACCCCATGGCCACAAGCACTGCTGGAAACAGTACATACTCCCCTGCCGCTGTTAGCATGCTGGTCTCTTTAAGGTGAGATCGAGAACCCTTTTTCCTGTTAAGGTAATGTACTGTACAGTCATTTCAATGACAGCATCCAGTAACGCTGACAAGTATAATAATCAAACAGGCCTGACGATGACAACATGGCGAGAGGTTGTCTTTCTCCCCAAAGAGATACAATATAATACTATATTCACACTATATTTAATGTTGTCTTACCGTCCAACACATCGTCTGGCCTCTTGCGTTTTTCGTACACTACGATGATGACTACCAGGATGATGATCTCCGCTAGCACCCCCAGGAAGGGCCAGAGGGGTGCCAGGTGGCTGCGCACCCGCAGGATGGACGACACGGACTTGGTGCCAATGTGGTTGGTAGCGTTGCACTGGTATTCACCAGGGTCCGAGGTGCGGTTCAGGTTGACGATGTTCAGCTCTGTGTAGTTCTCTTTGTTGGTGATGAAGAAGCGGCCAGAGGAGTTGTCGATTTCCTAGAGGAGGGTAATTTAGCATATCAATTATTTATATGTTACAGACAATTTTACGATCACATACCAGACAGTGATCACATTAAGTTATACACCATGCGGGGTCGTGAGCGTCACCTGATATGAAAATAGGGTCGTGGGAGAATTAACAAAAAAAATATATATATTTCCCAAAGATATATATATACATATTAGAATATCATCTTCGTATCTCAAAATCATTGTAATGTGGTTAACCTTAAAAATCTAAATGAAAATTATTCAAATCTAAAATTCAACCAGAGAGCGCCCTTAGATCATGGGAAAAGGCCGCACTTGACCGTTGCACTTGAATCATTCCGACGGTGAATGACTAGGCCCGCTACGCTATGAAAGCACACACTATTGCAGGTACTCTGATATTACCGGAGGCAATTGATATGGTGAAAACAATGTGTGGGGAGGCAGAGGCACAGAAACTCACATCAATACCTTTGTCAGATAACACTGTTAAAGGATTTATGCTTTTGCTAGCAATCAAGAGAGTACTGACTGAACGACTCAAAAACTCCCTAGCTAATGCTCTCAAAATGGACACTAGCTGTGAGGGCTGTGATGCCCATGCATGCCTTTTGTTCGCAATACATGTCGGGGGATGCTATTCACGCGTACATATTGTTCTGTCTCTCGATTCCCGAGCATGAAACTGCACAGGGAATGTTCAGTGTGCTGTGTGGCTATATTGACGAAAAACAGATTCCATGGGATCAAATGGTGGGCTTTTGCACAGATGGGTCTCCATCTATCAGGTAGGCCTATGCACTCTGGTTATTAATGTGTCTCCCTCTACCATATGGACGCATTGTATGATACACCGAGAGCAACTGGCGGCAAAAGAGCTTAACACAGAACTCTGAGATATACTGCAGCGGGTAACTTTGATTGTAAACTATGCTGAACAAAAATATACACGCAACATGCAACAATTTTACTGAGTTACAGTTCATATAAGGAAATCAGTCAATTAAATCTATGGATTTCACATGACTGGGCAGGGGTGCAGCCATGGGTGGGCCTGGGAGGGCATAGGCCCACCCACTTGGGAGCCAGGCCCAGCCAATCAGAATACGTTTTTCCCCACAAAATGGCTTTATTACAGACAGAAATACTCCTCAGTTTCATCAGCTGTCCGGTTGGCTGGTCTCAGACGATCCCGCAGGTGAAGAAGCCAGATGTGGAGGTCCTGGGCTGGCGTGGTTACAAGTGGTCTGCGGTTGTGAGGCCGATTGGACGTACTGCCAAATTCTCTTAAACGACGTTAGAGGCGGCTTATGGTAGAGAAATGAACATTAAATTATCTGGCAACAGCTCTGGTGGACATTCCTGCAGTCAGCATGCCAATTGCACGCTCCTTCAAAACTTGAGACATCTGTGGCATTATGTTGTGTGACAACTGCACATTCTAGAGTGGCCTTTTATTGTCCCCAGCACAAGGTGCACCTGTGTAATGATCATGCTGTTTAATCAGCTTCTTGATATGCCACACCTGTCAGGTGGATGGATTATCTTGGCAAAGGGGAAATGCTCACTAACAGGGACGTAAACAAATATGTGCACAACATTTGAGAAAAGTACACTTTTTGTGCGTATATGGACATTTTCTGGGGTCTTATTTCAGCTCATGAAACATGGGACCAACAATTTACATGTTGCGTTTATATTTTTGTTCAGTATACATCAAACCACATCCACTGCACGCAAAACTATGTGGAGATATGGGATCAGAGCATGACAATGTTCTATTTCACACCAAGGCTTGGTGGTTATCGAGGGGGAGTGTTGGAAAGATTTTTTCACATTGAGAGAGGAAATGTCCGTGGGAAACGAACCCACATCCCTGCCGGCCAAACACTCCCCTACCTTGGACGACGCTGGACCAATTGTGCGCCGCTCATGGGTCTCCCGATCGCGGCCGGCTGCGACAGAGCCTGGACTCGAACCAGGATATCTAGTGGCACAGCTAGCACTGCGATGCAGTGCCTTAGACCACTGCGCCATCTGGTTTGCGCTTAGTGGGACAATCATTTGTTTTTCAAAAGGACAATGACCCAATACACACCTCCAGGCTGTGTAATGGCTATTTGACCAAGAAGGAGAGTGATGGAGTGCTGCATCAAATTACCTGGCCTCCACAATCACCCGACTTCAACCAAATTGAGATGGTTTGGGATGAGTCGGACCACAGAGTGAAGGAAAAGCAGCCAACAAGTGCTCAGCATATGTGGGAACTCCTTCAAGACTGTTGGAAAAGCATTCCTCATGAAGCTGGTTGAGAGAATGCCAAAGAGTGTGCAAAGCTGTCATCAAGGCAAAGGGTGGCACCTTTAAAGAATCTCAAATATAAAATAAATATTGATTTGAACACTTTTTTGGTTACTACATGATTCCATATGTGTTCTTTCATAGTTTTGATGTCTTCACTATTATTCTACAATGTAGAAAATAGTAAAAATAAAGAAAAACCCTTGCATGAGTAGGTGTGTCCAAACTTCTGACTGGTACTGTACATTATGTCAGACTAATTTGCAATTGACTGTCATAGCCCCACATTAAAAGTATGTGATGGTGAGTTGAGAAGACAATCAGAAATACTGTTAGGATGTTTTTCAATTGACTGCCATAGCCCCAAATAAAAACGTAAACATTGGCTGTTAATTACATAATTACAATTATTTTCACATGGTTGGGGTCACGAGAATTTTCAGATATCAAAATGGGGTCGTGGGCAAAAAAATTGGGAACCCCTGATCTAGCATGAGTTATATAGAGCCGAGGAAGAGGACACGTACCATGTAGTTTGAGCCATCCAGTTTACGCCACGTCCAGATGGGAAAGGGGTAGCCAACAGACTTACAGTACAACAGAGCACTCTGCCCCTCATTCTTATTGTCACTGCGCTTGTGGCCCGTGATCTCAGGTGCCGCTAAAACAAGGGAAAAAGGGAGTGAAATGCATTTGAATAAAAATTCAAACATCTTATGCAAGACGTTCCATGTTTGTGTCAAAGGTGTTCCTCGTTGGCTTCTCTAAATAACAAGACGTCAGATGATATAGTCAAGTCTGTCGGGACCCATTTTGATTACGGTAACTAACATTAAGATGAACATGAAAGTGATGGTAAATTAAGTAAGGATTTGGGGAATTTTTCTGTGATTTAGCTGTGAGGCACTGACTTCCCTGGAGATGGACTTACACTGGAATCAGTGCTTTATCACCACAGTGATCGAGGCAGGGACACATTTAGCTGTTTTATTCAATTGCCAAGTTTCTTTAAAAGGTAGAGCTCATGGTTTGCTGTTGCTTACTTCCAGGTCTGCCTTTTGAAGGTGTAGGCCTACATATCATGCAGAGTTTCAGTTCATAGACGCCAGTAAACATATGACTGAGACTTTCTCAAAGGTGAGATTCTCCAACCCAGCGACACCCTGGGTTTTCAGACAGAATCCTCAGTTTAACTCGGCTCTGGAGCCGAGAGACAACTGTCACAGCCTTTAGCTAATCCTTGAAATTACGGTAATTCCTTCCATGCAATTAAGCAGGATCAGGGGAGAGGCTGGCCTGGTGCTGCAGCGTTTTCTGCAGCGCGCGGCGGCCGTTGTCGTGGAGTATGATTGAGCAGCAGTGGCTTGAGCTCAAAGTGACATCATCCTTCCTACTGTAATTATGGTGCACACGTGCTCTCTGGCTAGTGGGGGAGGGGCCACGTTTATCTCCGTCTTCGTTATCCCCAGCTCAATTCCACTGTGACTGACTGACAGCATGGAGACTGACTGCCCTCTGAGTGGCGCCAAAACAGGCAGAAATCTTCCATTTCACACCCCCAGCAGCTTGTGTGATTACTGATCTACAGTGCTGCTGGGTGGATGTGTCTGTCTGTGTGTCAGAAAGATATTGAGAATGAGACACCTTCTGGTAGTCTCTCTGGAAGAGGTGATTAGACAGTCAGATTTCTATTTACTGTATTTGATACCGCCCATCTCTCCACTGAATTTAAAGAGCATTTGAGCTCAAACGTGATGATCATGTGGAATTAGTAAGGGATAATCAATGAGGGGCTATGCGTTCTAGAAAAGACGCGGAACTAACCTTCCACTTAGTTGCATTATTTTCCAGAGAATGCATAACCCCGAGATGATTATCCCTTTTATACCATGGCTATAATTTAACACATTTACCGCTAGAAATGTGTTAATTTGCGGGTAGAAATGTGTTCAACATCCACTGAAAGAGCTAGCAAGTTTACTAGATAGCGACAGTAGTTGCCTTGGTAACCAAACAAACAGACTTGCTAGTTTAGTTAACCAAACCATCAGTCCCAGCTTGCTATTATGAAAATCAAATTAAACAATGCCAATAATGTTTTCAATTAGACTTTTGCTTTCAAAAGCAGCTCAAACATAGAACATGTAAGAACTATAGCCATTGAATTCTACCGTGCAAATATACTGTGCGTTATATGGAAATAATGCACGCTCTAGAATGCCCTTCAAGCCAATCAGAAAAAATATTCAACAATGCCACGGTATAAAGAATTATATGACACATTATCCTGTACTGTGCGGTTGACATAAAAATAGGAATTTGAAAAAAATCTAGATCTGCAAAATGCATAATTGATTTGATTAAATCAACAGGGCGTGTAGAATTATCTCTTTAAAAAATGTGTAAATAGCACACAAAAAAATTGGATATATAAAAATACAAATATAATTGGGATGTGCAAAATATGCATGCTCAGGACAGCAGCTTACTGTATCATCGTGGACAATAAAGTCCTGCCATTACAAATGGCTGGGAGCGGATTCTGAGCCTTAATCCCACACCACCATCACACAAGCCTCCATCTGTTGCCTCGCTCTGAGCTGAGAGCTGGAGAGATGGGAGCGCCAAGGACACTGCAGCCGGAGGGAGCTGGGGGGAGCTCAGAGCTCAGCTGCCAGGAGCATAGAGCACACAGGCTGGCCTGCATGGGCCCCTCTACCATGCTTAATGTATGGGACCTGGTGGTACGACCGAGTATGGGTTTAATGGTATGGGACTCAGTTCCCTTGTATAAGGCAGGGCAAGACTAATTGGATGCAATTGGTCACAACTATCATGGATTTCTGTTTAGAATGATCATTCTCTGTAGCTTTTATTGAGGCTATTCCTCAATCGGTCCCTAACTGTAACTATTAACAGGAAAGCCTGCAGAAGTATCTAAATCTATCTCAAAAACAATTGTCGTGTCCATGCTTCCTCCAAACCATCCCAAATGCAACTAACAGCATCTGTCAACACTTCAGTTAATACTTCCAGACAGTAAACAATAATGTTCAAAGGCAGTGCTGCCATGGTGTTTGTATGTCCAGCAAACGGTGTGTTGTGCATGCTCTAACAGCCAGGGGCAGCAAGCCTCCCTGCCTGCCTGCCTCCCTTCAAACGGCCCTAGGGTCAGGACGCTGAGGTTTGATTGGAGATGAGGCCTGTCATCTCTCTGGCTGGAGGAAGCAGCAGAGCTGCAGAGCATACACGGTCATCACCCGCGTTACGCAACCAACCAACCACGCAGGCTGCTAGCGCTTAATACTGCGACGGCAGGCATAACAGTCAATGGCAAGCTCAGTATACACCACCATAGCAATGTCACAGCAAATTGGCTTAAGCACTGTATGTGTAAGCAAGCTTCTCTAGAACAGGGTTTTGCAAGTCCTTTCTCACCCAGAGGAAAATCCCTTATTCCACTTGAAGGGTGAGCTGTCAGCTTCTATCTCGCTAGGGTGTCAGTTTTTCTATAAGCGTCTTTCACGTCAATGAATGATCCTAACAGTTATGAATATGTGCTTTCAAATGTGAAACGATGTTATCCAACATATACGGTACAGAATAAGCCACTAATTCAAATGAATGACATTATTTGACACATTATCACTAATTATCATCATGGTTATCCTTAAAAATAGAACAAATACGACACAAATACGATACCCTTGGTCCTGTGTCAATTATATGTGGTAACTGGTGCAAAATGACTGATAATCTTAATAATAATCTGTCTAATAAAAATAAATAAAGTAAGTCACTGTTAGACCAGTGTGTACAGAGGAGACAGTAGCCTTAAGGAAGGCGTGTCTGTGTGAATCGTGTGTACAGAGAGAGCAGAGAAGACAGGACTTTGTCCCGCCCTTCAGCTGGCCTGTCCTGCCCTGTCCTCTCAGTGAGTGGCAGCAGCCTCCAGAGGCCAGCCTGTCAACACCACAACACATCACCGGACCAACATCTCAACGTCTGTCACTGGAAGGGGATCTGTTCACAGGAAGTAGCTCTAGATTGTGTTATCCATCAAATCCCTCATAGGATAACTTTATCTCCCTCTTAGGTATGGCAGAGGGTCAAATGACAGTATGGATTAAAGTGGAGGCCAATTATAAAAATCAACAGTGTATCTGTCATTTGTTTATACCGTGAGTGAGATCTGGTGGTCGGGGAGTCTTACCTTTTACCTCAATAGTGGCGTTGGCGTTGGGAGCCATTTCAAACGTGTAAACACACATGTACTCCCCTGCCTCATCTGACTTTGGTTTCTTGATTCTGCAACAAACCACAAAATATCAGTTACTCCATAACTTGAGCTCAGTCAAAAATAACATACAGTACCAGTCAAAAGTTTGGACACACCTACTCATTCAATGGTTTTTCTTTATTTTTTACTATTTTCTACATTGTAGAATAATAGTGAAGACATCAAAACTATGAAATAACACGTATGGAATCATGTAGTAACCAAACAAGTGTTAAACAAATCAAAATATTAAATATTTTATATTTGAGATTCTTCAAATAGCCACCCTTTGCCTTGATGACAGCTTTTCACACTCTTGGCATTCTGTCAACCAACTTCACCTGGAATGCTTTTCCAACAGTCTTGAAGGAGTTCCCACATATGCTGAGCACTTGTTGGCTACTTTTCCTTCACTCTGCTGTCCGACTCATCCCAAACCATCTCAATTGGGATGAGGTCGGGGGATTGTGGAGGCCAGGTCATCTGATGCAGCACTCCATCACTCTCCTTGGTGGTAAAATTGCCCTTACACAGCCTGGAGGTGTGTTGGGTCATTGTCCTGTTAAAAAAACAAATGATAGTCCCACTAAGCCCAAACCAGATGGGATGGCGTATCGCTGCAGAATGCTGTGGCAGCCATGCTGGTTAAGTGTGCCTTGAATTAAAAATAAATCACAGACAGTGTCACCAGCAAAGCACCCCCACACCATAACACCTCCTCCTCAATGCTTTACGGTGGGAACTATACATGTGGAGATCATCCGTTCACCCACACCACGTCTCACAAAGACACAGCGGTTGGAACTAAAAATCTCAAATTTGGATTTCCACCGGTCTAATGTCCATTGCTCGTGTTTCTTGGCCCAAGCAGGTCTCTTCTTCTTATTGGTGTCCTTCAGTAGTGCTTTCTTTGCAGGAATTCGACCATGAAGGCCTGATTCACACAGTCCCCTCTGAACAGTTGATGTTGAGATGTGTCTGTGACTTGAACTCTGTGAAGCATTTATTTGGGCTGCAATTTCTGAGGCTGGTAACTCTAATGAACTCATCCTCTGCAGCAGAGGTAACTCTGGGTCTTCCATTCCTGTGGCGGTCCTCATGAGAGCCAGTTTCATCATAGCGCTTGATGGTTTTTGCGACTGCACTTGAAGAAACTTCAAGTGCAGTCGCAAAACTGGCTTGGTCTTTTACAAAATAGGGCTATCTTCTGTATACCCACCCTACCTTGTCACAACACAACTGATTGGCTCAAACGCATTAAGAAGGAAAGAAATTCCACAAATTAACTTTTAACAAGGCACGCCTGTTAATTGAAATGCATTTCAGGTGATTACCTCATGAAACTGCTTGAGAGAATGCCAAGAGTGTGCAAAGCTGTCATCAAGGCAAAGGGTGGCTATTTGAAGAATCTCAAATAAAAAATATATTACTAACTAACTGTAAGTCGCTCTGGATAAGAGCGTCTGCAAAATGACTAAAATGTAAATGTAATATATTTTGATTTGTTTAACACTTTTTTGGTTACTACATGATTCCATATGTGTTATTTCATAGTTTTGATGTCTTCACTATTATTCTACAATGTAAAAAATAGTAAAAATAAAGAAAAACCCTTAATGAGTAGGTGTGTCCAAACTTTTGACTGGTAGTGTATATGCAAAGACAATACTCATTTTCTCTAATTCTGTTGTCTATCATTGTACATCACCCAATGATGCATGTTGTGTGGAAGTCCTTAGAGTACATTGTTAGCACTGTGCTGTGTTTTAGGCAGCCAGGAGAGAGGAGAGGTTAGGACGGGGCTGTCTGTTCTGGGGTTAGCCATTAGTTGAGTACTGAGATGTAATGTGACAGGAAGGGAGCTGCCCAGTGGTCTCATCATGTAGCGGGAGATGTCTATGGGGGTGTTGTGCAGTACAGGGGCTGGCTGCTCTGCTCTAAGCTCAGGGGCTGCTCTGATGGCTATGCCCTGCAAGGGATAGAGCTGCCCAACAACTGTTTGTGTCTGGATGTCTTCTCTGTGTCAATGTTTTCACTAAAGGACTTGGCAACATGGCTGTTATTTCCATCTCAGGGTGATTGGTGTTAGTGTTGATAGTCTGTGTGACAATTAGAAAGGCTTTGTTGAATGCTCTAGCAAGAGAACTACAGAATACATAAGGACTAACATGTACTCTGTGTTCTTCTGCTCATTCCGTGTGTCTGCGATCTCCACTCCATTCTTCATCCAGAAGCTCTCTTGTTGGCCTTCGTGGGCGTTGGTCAGGTTACACTGCAGGGTGACAGGGGGCCCTTTGGTCTCCGAGGGCAGGATGATCTGATCTGACGCATTGATCTTGGGCTCTGAAACACACAGAGACAGCAACCCCTTATCATTGAACCGGCTTCAACACTATACCAGAACATGTAACTATACTAACTATTCCCCACACACAGACCTGCGTGGGAGTTGAGGCAGGAACATAAGACAACAAAAACACACATACATAAAGATAAACACAACATGGAGCGGCAGGAAAATACATGCAACACTAAACCCTGTATCTGTCTTTGGTTCTGTTGTTACCATACAATAGAGGGACTCACAAAATGAAGTCTGTAAAAGTAAAATGATGATTAGTCTTCCTACAGACCTATAGTACCTCTGTAGTTCCCTCTCCCATTTTGAGATGATAGATAATCATATTGACACTACATTTACATTTTAGCAGACGCTTATCCAGAGCGACTTACAGGAGCAATTTGGGCACATCGACAGATTTTTCACCTAGTCGGCTCAGGGATTTGAACCAGTGACCTTTCGGTTACTAACCCAACTCTCTTAATCGCTAGGCTACCTGCCGCC
The DNA here is from genome assembly GCF_964263955.1 of Coregonus lavaretus. Classification (NCBI taxonomy): domain Eukaryota; kingdom Metazoa; phylum Chordata; class Actinopteri; order Salmoniformes; family Salmonidae; genus Coregonus; species Coregonus lavaretus. Next base: position 4,698,066 of record NC_139991.1, on the reverse strand, counting down.
CTACATACTCCTCTGTACATGCTGGTCTAACAGTGACTTACTTGACTTCCAAATAACTGCTGTCCTGTCATTCAAACCAAAACCAGGAAGTGAATAACGTATAATCTTCAGCAAACCTATGGGGTGGTAGTAGAATCAATAGCTAAACAGAAGAGGACAAAGTATATAACCGAGGCAAACAAAAATGAGATGAACAACAGCTTGACTACTGCTGCACTACACTATAACAATCACTAGCTCTTTACTAGTGTAATCATTTAGTGTATTTGTTAACAGAGCAACACAAGGGTCCATTTCTCAAGGACATAGAGGGAGGCTCAGGCAGGATGTTTCATCAGAGAGTGCAAGCAGGCAGGCAGGCAGCCTTGGGTAGTGAGGAAGCTCCCCCCACTCCCTCCCTCCCCCAGGGCGGGCCAGCCATGGCAACCATGCAACCCCACTCTAGAGGATGGAGGAGTATAATAATCTTACTATTGGCTGCTGCTACAAACTTCCTAGTAGAGAAGGGGGAGGGGAGGGGGAAGGAGGAGGGTCTCTGGGCCCTGGCTAGTGACTTCTATTAGCATTCATGGCACCTACTCCTGCAGTTCTGTATACCCAATAGCTAGAGGGAAATCTCTCTCTCTCTCTCACTCTATTGCTTTCTCTCTCTCCCCCTCCCTCTAGCTCTCTCTCTCTTTCTCTCCCTCTATTGCTCTCACTCCCCCTCCCGCCCTCTCTCTCTCTCTCTCTCTCTCTCTCTCTCTCTCTCTCTCTCTCTCTCTCTATGGCTCTCTCTGTCTCCCCTCCTCTCTCTCTGTTTCAGAACCCCTATACAGACCACTCAGCCCACATAGTGTGGCATCCTGGGAATATACACAGACTACACAGAAATAGTTCATTCAAGAAATGTGCATTAGGCATTAAAGGCACAGTGTTTTCCATAGGAGGTTTCCTCAGCTCAAAAGAAGGTCATTTGTAGGACACCTGCTCAAAAATAGAATGAATCAGTTATGTCATGCACAGCACACAGGCACTGACCCACGTGGCCACTTCTGTGTCTAGGATTGTAAAAGCATCATTACATTGACACTGTTACCCACTCATAACAGTGTAATACATTATATTCCATTATGACCTGCATCCAGTCCTAGAGGATGGTGCCATTAATGGCTATCTCTTGCTGACATAGGGAGGATGTTTGCCCACTTGATCGGTATGTTGAGCCAACCCAATCCCCCTTCCCTCACTCCCTCCCTCCCTCCCATGCATTCAACAACTCAGCTATCAGCTATAACACAATACAGGTTGGGAGAGGATCAAAACCAAATCACACTGAGGCCTGTATCGACTAGTTCATTTACTGCAATGTTGATTAAACTGTTACCTAAGCTAAGGATTTTATTACAAATGTAGTAACTATATGAGTTAATTTAAAAAACGGCCTTGACTTTGGAATGGATCTCCAGATCAATGCACAATCACAAACTAAACGGCTAAAACAAGACAAGCACATATTTGAAAACATTCATGAAGGACTGTTATATACATGTCATATACACATATTATTACATGTATATAAGAAGAACGTTGACACTCAGTAATGACAGAATATATTGGATGACAAAAGGTCTAACTCAATTATTAGAACATGTACTGATTTTTTTAGGAATGAATATCTGCTCATTTTAGGAATGAATATCTGTCTTTTAAATAAGAAAATTCCATGTTCGCTTGATGATGGAAACATTTCTACAACCAGTAAACTGAGATATCTACTGTAGACCTACTGTACACATCTCAAGCCAGCTGGTGGAGTGAAGTGTAATGGGTGTGAGATTAGGCAGTGTGTACATGCAGCCCTTGCAGTCAGATAGTAGTCAAACAGCATGGTAAACACTGTGTATGACAGACAGATCAGTAGTTAATGCTCAGGAGATGAAGGAGCTGACTCCGGTAGTAAGCCTCTGAGAGTATCTGGCTGCATGGCTGTGACTAACAACATTCCACATCTCTCTGCTCCAATGGGCTGGGCACTCACTGGAGCGTGCACTCATTAAAAGGGTCCAGTTGACATTCAGTATGTTTGTATGCAATACAGCAGAGAGGGGAGAGGATATAATGTCATTACTGATTCACGCTCAAACACTTAATAACGGCTAAGAAGGCACAAGGTAGCAATGAAACCAGCTCTCTCAAATCTAGAAAGGAAAAAATTAATTTAAGAACCTCACTGGGTTCTGTCCTTTATTGGATTAGGGGTAGTCAAAACAAGGGCACGCTTTACACTTGGACAGCTCCCTCCTTGTGTCTTCTTAAGTCCCATCTACCCCTTCCCCACTACCAGATGCTAAAATAAGCGGCACAACTTCAAAGCGCTGCGATGCCTAGGCTACATGGTGCAGACAGGGCAGAATTACACTGGGCTTTGAAGTAAATACAACAACCCACACAACACAAGAGATGAGACAACATTTCAACTGAAAAACACAAATCACAAAATAAATACAGAAATAAATGGATGAAATTAGGATGGTTTGAGAATAGGGAAAGAAACGGGACAACTGTCGAAGGTCACATGAGACAGAGGAGAGGGCCAGAATGGCCAGGATGGGCTATATGTGGGGAAGGAGAGGTTGGTGTTGGAGGAAAGAGGGGTAGGTGGACAGAGACTGGGGAGGTTTCTGGGTTTGTGGTAATCTACAACAAAACAGGCAGGAAATCTACGGAATCCTCAAATTCTGCAGGGGGAGGAGGGAACACTCATAGGAGCTATCAACATAATATAATAAAAACACAAAAGGTAGTACTTATAGGATGAAATAAAATACAATGTCTTCCAATTTATTATACAGAAATAAAACAAAGACAAGTCTTTGAAATGAACAAATAACAAGGTGGTGGTTGGTGTTTTGTTTTATTTCTGTCTTTGCCAGGGACAGCTGTGGTGGAGGTGTGAACTCAGTTTTTTTACGGAGTGGGGTGGCGGGACAGGCAGGGGGTTGTTTGTTCATTCACCATCTAGGTACTACAGGACATAGACCACTCACTCTGAAGCACTGAAATGGTGGCCTGGGCGCGGATCCAGGTGATGGCGGGGTTTTGGCGCAGGTCGTTGCGCCGTGGGTCGTTGCTGGCCCGGCACTCGTAGGTCCCGGAGTCCTCCAGCGTGAGGCGTGTGATGCCCAGCACGCTCACCCCGTTGTTGCCGTAGGCCGTGTTGATGGACACGCGGCGCTTGCGGGCGCCATCCCACAGCTGCTTGAAGGAGTCGGCGCGGTTGATCTCTGCGTACCACCACTGGATCTCCGGGGTGGGGTTACCGACCACGTCGCAGTACAGCTCAAAGGTGTCCAGCGTGAGCTTAGTCTCAGACATTGGCGACTTCACAAACCCAGCTGGAGAGGAAAGGTGTGTTGGGGAGGAGGAGAGGGGGGTAGAAGAGGGGTTAGAGTGGAAGAGGGAGGGGATGGAGAGGCCAGGGGATGTAGGTAGGAGTAAATCAAAAAGGGATCAGTTGGAAACAAAAGAAGAGGATGATTAAAGGTAAATCAAGGAAAAAGCAAGCTACAAAGCATAAAGTGGCAGGAAAAAGTAGTTGAGTATAAGACAGTTAGTTTATAAAAGAGTAAGATATTTGTGTAAATGAGAAACAGGTTAATGGCCCCTGAAACCCAATGTATCACTATCCAATGTTCCTCTATCATACCTGGACCAATCATGGCCACACGACCTTCAGCTGAGGTCACAGCCAACCAATCACAGTCTCTGTCATCAAGCCACCTCTTGGATCTCACCAGGGTTTAGGATGATATTACTTCCTCAACATTCTAGATCACGGCTCTCTCAAAGCTCGTATTTCATTCCCTACAGTATTCAAATGGCAGAAAATAATTAGCTGCGCTTTCCATTATAATGGAATAATACAAATATTTAATTTAGCAGTCTAACAAATCAAGCGGAATTCAGCACAGTATATTTTCTGTGTAAACAAATAAAATGGATTTACAGTGCAAAATATGTTGACTACTCACACCATTGTGAAATGTTTAAAGATTTGAAACTACTAACGTAGAACAACATAGCAAACTGACATGCAGTAGAACTACGAGTAAATACATTTTCACATATGGACAACTTAGTCAAGACATGTTTCTTCATCTCATCAATAAGTGATATTTTCTTCCTATCTGTCAACCTTTACATTGCATGCAGAGATTACATTCCTGCCCCACAATCCACTTAAATAGATTCAATATTATATCTGACAGTCACTGAAACACACAGAACTATACCCCTGTGAGTTTCTGAACAGATATTGCATTATGGGAAGCCTTTGCTTTCTTGTATCTCTTTGATGTTAGATTGAAATGACAACTGACTACAAAGCTCTCTGTTTACGGAAGTGTTTAGTTGGTTTGCCACATTAAGGAAACTCATGTTGTGTGATGTGACAGTTATGTCAAAGGGCACTGCTTGAGCTGATGGAAAGCCATGTGACTACTTGTAACATTGGCTGAGTATAATTTCTGTCGAGCCCTATGAAGCCTTGATGAGGACCTTATGTACAGGCCATTTTGAGTGCTTTATTCTGGTCAAATGAGAACTGAAATTGGGAACTGCTCTAACAGCCAATCTGGTTCGGAACATAACTGACTCAGTCAGGAATCATAAATGTGTTGAAATGCATTGAAGCTGAAACAGCAGATGTTACATGTGCTTTGAACCCCACGCCTGATGACTAGTACTGTAGTGATTTATTCTTCTACAGCAAGACATGCATTCTGTCTGTTTTCAATCTGATACTTTCTGTGGGTATATGCTGTAGTTGGTAACTTTAGAAATGAGGTCACCCATACTGTGATTCACTGTCAACTGGAATCATCACTGTGTGTGTGTGTGTGTGTGTGTGTGTGTGTGTGTGCACACCATTCTCATGACATGAATCATACTACCGCTACACATCAATGGTCAGCGCCTACAACCATATGTCAGCATTCTAGCACAGACCCAATGCACTCATCAATCTGAAGCCAAATCACCTGGGCTGTGCCTTAGGGTTCCTGTTGCAAGGCCTCCATTGTCTGCCTGCTCTATGCCATGTGTCCTCGGATGAACCACAGAAAAGGCCGCCACACCCTAACCCTAACTCTGCCTATGCTGAAGGCAAGAGAGACAGGAAGAGATAGCAGAGCAGGCAGTCTCTCTGTGGTGCTATAGTCGTGTGTCTTATTACAACAGATTACAGGCCCTCCCAGAACAGCCCAACTTGCTCAACAGTAATGTACTGTATCCTCAGCACATGAGCAGATAAGCTGCCTAGTGGGGGGAGGTTACTAGGCGCCTACGCATAGCTGTCAGTATTGCGTTAAAATGAGCTGTGCCTAACATTTCATTATTACAATATAACCTAGATACTTAGCGTTTTGGTTGGGCAAATAATGTATTGTTCTGTATCAGTTTGTAACCAAGAGACAGAGTTTATACTGTAGGCTATAATTTTCAATTTGAGGTCAAACACTTCTAGCTATGCAGCCACTGTGTTTCCACAGCTAGAGCCAGTGTGTTCTCTACACAACTGAAGCCAAACACTCTTTGGTCTGGTCCACCCACAGCAAGATATTCCAGAGACTGAACAATAAATGCACGGAAATCATACCGTCCCATACCCTGGCAGCAACAGTTAGAAGGCAGCTGTAAATAATAAGGCAATAGGAAAAGGGTAAATGATTTGGGTGTGGACATGATCCAGCCTACCCTGGCCTGATTTACACAGACCAGAGCCTACACAGACCTTGTGCCATCTTGCCTGAAGCCCAGATACATGCAGAGTAATTAGTGTTTGTGTCTTTCTCCTGAAACATCTGGGCCCATCTAGCTTCAGCCTCCACCCCCCATGATCATCCCCCATCACAGAGGGTAAAGCCCAGCCTGGACGCCCACTGACTCTGCTCAGGCTGCCTCTGAACTAAAGCATCCGCTGAGATCAAAGAACTGGACCAGCCTCACATCCTCCACTCTTTTGAAGGGCAACAGAAAGTGATCGGGACCAGGAGGTTTTCATGGAAGAAAGTAGCCTGTAATGACGTTAAACGGATACTATCACAATTACATAGGTGATGTGAATGAAATGATACAATATGAGGAAGGATTCATATACAGCACAGACTGAATCACAACGATCCATTAATCTCTGTTTATTCTGTAAGGCACTTCATTATAATGTCATATAGCATCATGTAGAGGTTACTGTGGTGAATAGATCCTATCTGAGTCTGTGTGGTGGCCCATCACACATGTGCCCGGCCCACTGAGTGAGTTGGGGAGCTCTCTCCTCTGAGGACTGAGAGCAGAGCACACACATCACCAGGCAGGCAGGCTGTGGCTCTGAGTCACCTGCCTGTATCCTGCCTCCCAGTCCCACAACACAGACACACTGCAGCTAGAAAACCCCAAGGGCCACTGCACTGGCTACGTGCAGGGCATTTATTTATGTTTGAGCAGGGTGATACGAGTATCACCTCTGTGTACTAGTGTGTGAGGACATCTATAGTTGGATAAAATACAAACAAACTCAAAATGGGGTATACAGTGAATGTTGAATTTGATATTGAAATCATGGGCATTAAAGAGCTAGCTGTAGTATCAGTATACTGTGGTGTGATGCTCCATTGTCTTAGCTAGTATATCTGACTTTTGTAGGAGAGCCAACTTAGCTGGCTTCCAAGCATCTGGTTAAGAGGTGTTACACTTGGCCGATTGCCCAAGGTTTCAAAAAGCCTTCTGCTCTGACAGTTGTAAATGAGTCGCTGCTGTGGGTTGAAGGATGATGTATTTGTTTTTGAGCTGCTCTTAACACATCGATGGGTGGGCGGCTATAGATTTCCTCATTCGTTTTAACAAATCAACAATAAACCTTGATGCCTGCATGCATTAGAGTGGTGTTGTGGATAAATGGCAGTTAGCAACAGGGAGGAGGTGACCTCTGCCATCTTACTGTAACTACTCAGGGACAGCCATTCAGGTCTTAGAGGGGAGCCACAGCTATTTAATGAGAGTTAAATTCCAACCCCCCCCCCCCCCCCCCCATCCCCGGCTGAAATGGGCTTATCCCCCTCAACCAGCAAACATTGCTCCCTGATTAACCCTTTCAGGGGTCAAGATGACAGACAACCCAGGCCCTCTGTCACTGTTCAAAGCTAGCATGGTTAAGATAACATATGCCACAGAACTGGCTGACACTCATCAATGTCACCATAACAGTTTGTGACAACAACTATCAAATGAGGGGTTTTCTTCACTGGACACACTGTGATAACACATATTGTAACCACAAACAAATCTCCCAGAACGAATATGCCACACAACCACATATCAACCTTAAGTCTTATGTCTCCATTTTGTTTAAAATTTCCTCTAGCGTCTTCCATTTGGGTATCATCATCAGTAGCTAAAGTATGTCTGGTGTGTACTGTGTTGGAGGCTGTGGGATGCATGATGCTGTTGCCATCGGTGCAGTATGTATCATGTTTCACAGTTGGCTGGTGTGACTCAGTGGAAGAACTGGCTTACGTCCCACAGCACATTTTCCGGTCTCACAGATGTGTCCTTTACTACTCAGAACATGGGCAGTGATACAGCATGGACTTACAATTACCAAGCTACACTGTACCTTGCAGTTACATTGATTGAATCCCTTATTAATTGTAAGAGAGATGCCATTTTAGGTTTCTTTTTATAATGTTGCCTGGCCCTGGTTCAGGGGATTTGATCATGAAACATGTTTAGTGATAGAAACTGGGACGACAAACTGTCTGTGGCTTTGAGCCACACAAACCTACTAATACTGTACTACATGAAGAAATAATGAGAGGTCGTAGCTCTCTATCTTATAGTAAAATAACAGACATTGCATGTTTTTAGAGCAGCATTTTGTTGATGCTTGAGTTTATGTTTCTATTGGTAACTCACATCAAAGGATTTCACATTGTGGTCTGTATTCTATGTCAACTCAAAAAGAGGATATTATACACATAAATGTCCTGAACTAGAGTACGGCTGTTAAATTGTTCATAGAGGGAGATTATGCATGGTGCATTGCCATAAGCAGCATCTTCAGGTTAGGGACAGGAGAGAACCCCCCTTCATATTCCTCATGCATAAAGAACAACGCCCTTTAAGAGCTTAAATAGTTCACATGCATCTAGTGAGTCTTCAGAGAGCCAAGCAGCTGTGCACAGGGATGCTGCTGTCCATTAAGAGTTAATGGACTCACTTTCACAAAAGGACATTAAAGCCACAGTTCTCTGTGCTAGGGGTGCTGTGTCTCCGCTCTATAAATAGCAACTGGCAGCAGAATGGACCAATGCTATTTACAGTCCCCCAGATATCTGTTGCTGAATCTCAGCCATCTATGGTTGGTCGGGCTCCCCAAGCATATAGAGGCATAATGGCCTCAGCTCAGCTCCCACCACGGTTTCACACATATTGTACTGTGATTAAATATCCTGCTCTGTAATTACACTTCTTTACACGTCATCGCCCCGAATCTGAAATATTGCTGATGAAATCAAACGTGACATAGTGAAGCCTGCCACGTTACATCACTCACACTAAATCCAGACTGAAATATTAATTAATTTGTTTGGAGGGTATACCCATATTTGTGCGACCAAATAGCATCAGTATACCATCCATGAAAATATGATTACTGTATTTATATAATAGCCTCATAAATGTGTTTTACAGTATCTAGCTACAGAACTGTATCTCACTAGTGTCTAAGGAAACCTGACATAAACAATAATAAACAGTAATAAATCAGTAGGCTAAAAAAGAAAGCTGTGATGTATCAGTCTTCACCAGTTACAGTGACTCTCAGACAGACACAGAGTGACAAGGTAGCACCAGTCTGTCTCCCACAGCCCCCTGGGAGTCTCAGCAGAGCCCATAATGAAGTGCCACTATGAGACCCAGGGAGTGGGCACTAACACTGGGCAAAGACTGGAATGCATTCACTTGGGCTTTACCAAACAATAGGAGGGCTTAGATCTGACTTTGTGGATGGGGACCATCAAAGCGTGTCCTCATACACACATAATTCATCCACCAGATCAATGAATGAATGTACACTGAGTGTACAAAACATTAGGTACAACTGCTCTTTCCATGACATAGACTGACCAGGTAAAAGCTATGGTCCCTTATTGATGTCACTTGTTAAATCCACTTCAATCAGTGTAGATGAAGGGGAGGAGACAGGTTAAAGAAGGATTTGTAAGCCTTAAGACAATTGAGACGGATTGTGTGTGTGCCATTCAGAGGGTGAATGAGCAAGACAAAATATTTAAGTGCCTTTGAACGGTGTATGGTAGTAGTATGGTTTGAGTGTGTCAAGAACTGCAACGCTGCTGGGATTTTCACACACAACAGTTTCCCGTGTGTATCAAGAATGGTCCACCACCCAAAGGACATCCAGCCAACTTGACACAACTGTGGGAAGCATTGAAGTCAACATGGGCCAGCATCCCTGTGGAACACTTTCGACACCTTGTAGAGTCCAAGCCCCAACGAATTGAGGCTGTTTTGAGGGTAAAAAGGGGTGCAACTCAATATTTGGAAGGCATTGCTAATGTTTTGTACACTCATTGTACACTAGTAGTAAGCAGGGTCGGGGTCAATTCCATTTCAACAAAGTCAATTCAAGATTGAAACTGAAATTCTGATTTTTAGTAGAAATGGAATTAGATTTGGAATTTCCGTTTACTTCCTAAATTGACTGAATTTAAAAGGAATTGACACCAACCCTGGTAGTGAGAATAGTAGAGCCAATGATGGATTTCTCTATTCCGCTTTGAGTTACTATTGCTGTACAACTTCATATTACAATCTTTCTGTGTTCTCAGTGCTAACAGTCCTTTAGTAGATGCTCTTATCCAGAGTGACTTACATTAGTGCATTCATCTTAAGACAGTTAGGTGAAACAACAACATTTCACAATCGTAGCAAGTACATTTTCCCTCAACAAAGTAGTTATCAGCAAAGTCAGTGCTAGCAGGAAAAGACTAGTGATTTTTTTTTTGCTTTCTATAGGCCTATAACACAATCCAAAATTGCTACTTTTGTCATTGAAACAATTATTGTTGTAAAATATACCAATAGCTGGTAGTAGCTCAGCTCTGAGAACATGCATTAGCCTGTGTTTTGTGTAGAGGCTGCCTCTGATTGGTGTGCCCCCTCTGGGTGACAGAAGTGATTCACCGGGATTGGTCATCCATCAGGGGCATGTCAGGGAAGGCAACCCTTAACACGCAATGAGGAGGCTCAGACATCCTTCATGTCAAGCAAATGATGCTTCCCTCAATCCTGCCCCTTGTGACTGTGTGTTCATCAAATACTTAAATAAATAAACTTGGATGGCCCATGGAGAGACAATTTAAATCCCATGGAGAGACAATTTAAATCAGTAAAATGTGGAAACAAATTGGTGATAATAATTTGAAAGGTTATCCACCATATTGTGGAATAAGATATTATAACCTTCAGGCTACAGACAGATAATCTAGATGTGTTTTGTTGAAAGTTGTGTATATGTTTTGAGGTTATCAACACTCTGCCTTGAGCCAACAGTGGGATTCAGAAGCTTCAATTATGTAATATAATCTCAACTCCACTGACACACAGAGAGAAACTAATGGGCCTAAATATTACCAGAAAACCAAATATGCTGTTTACAATCATGCAGATTGTATTTTGGGGGCAGAAAACGTGTCATGACCTTTCCAAATATCAACACATGAGATGTAGAAATGACACACACACACACACACACACACATAAAGTGGAACGTTGACCTCTTTACATATGAAAGCCCGATGATTTATTTGTTGTTGTGTTCTAGCCAGAGAGAGACTATGGGCTTAACAGTCCTGAATCGTGCAGACTGTTTGGCAGGTTCTTCAACAGTCCACTCCATTACGCTACGAATGCACTACGCTGCTCTTCTTCACAACATAACAATACGTACATCCCAAACACGAAATATGCTACAATCAAAGCGTGTCAACAATCTGTGTATTCAGTAATCTATTTATCAATGAAGACAAATAATTCAAACCCAGCTGACTTCGTGGAGACTAAGGAATTCCAATGTATCCATCAAATAGTAATAATATAATACTAACTCCAAACATAACGAAATAGCTAATAGAGCATATATTAGGAAACTCCAAGCAAACACAACTATGCTCTCGTTTGCTGTACCATATTTATGCTCTGCTTTGCACTAGGATATTCATCTAGTTTCAATCCATTTGCCTACACTATTAAATTGAGAATCGTGTGCGTAGGGAAATGGTCGTAGAAAATATGAGCACCCTAAATACTGTGAACAGAGTTATGTAAACGAATTTGTTCTAAATAAAGACTATATTGCGATGCGTAAATGCGCCCATGCCCCTCATATTTGACATTATGTCAAATGACAGACGCCCCCTTCATCAAATCAAAAAAAAAAAAAAAAAAAAACATGTTCTCGAGTCACACTCATTGGAACAATTAGCAAGACATTGTGTCTGACTGCGATTGTGTACAATCCCAGGCATGGTCACATCTTTATTCTTACCGTTTTGAGCCGAGACGTAATGCAGCATCAAGTTTCCAAAAAGGACCACAGCCAACATCACTGCATTGGGCTGCATTCTTGGGGTTCGATGAGAGGACCAAGCAGGGACTAGACAAGGTGATTGTAGGAGATTAGATATTGATCGCGGAAATTAGAGATCTGGTCTAAAGGTGCATAGCAGAGTGGATGCGGAGTTCTTTAGAATGATCTACGAAGGCTATAAAGATAAAGTCCTCCGGAAAATAACAAAATGAAGGCAGCAAGGAATGGTCCGGGACAGGCCGGCGGCTCCGTCAGGGATGCTGATGTAGTAGGGCCATAAACCGAGCCTCCTTCATCGGTTTGCGGAGGAGAGGTCTTTCGATGTCAGTGAGAGAGTCCACGGTTGTAGTTCTGAAGGATCATAGATGCGCAGACCGATGCGCATTTGCGCTCATAGAAACGAGGCCCTTTAGTGCCCAAAATAAAGATGCACATTTGACAATCATTCCGAACATGCACGAATTATTGCCTACATCAATTTGATTTATTTTGAACGTTTATTGAGTCAATAATTTTTATTGACAGACAGTCCATTGACATGGAATTTTAGCATTGAAATGTGGCGCAGGAAAGCTTCACAAACGCGAGCAACCACAAACGCTCGGGCGCAAACACACACACACACACACACAGAATGAAAGTGGTCACTTCAGGTGGTTTATCTCTGAGTAGACCTCTTGACCAATGACAATTATAGAGGCACTGATAATTGTTATAATTGCAAGGGATTCAGGTAAATCATCAATGCGCCACCTGCCTGAGGGTAAGTAATTATAGGCTATGGTTTAATCTTCACAAATGCCATGCCCCATCATAATACTGTAAATCCATAGGAAACAGTTCACTGGGTGGTAACAACCCTGCCATGAACCACACATAGCAGCTCATTTGACCAGAAGACATAACCCAGGATACAGCGAATCCAGGCTACTGTACTGGACTGTGTATCAATCAGACAGACCCTAACTAACATGGCCTCCCTGTAATCCCTGTATTCCGGAGCTGTGCAGCGGTGTTACATGGGCGACATCTGGTGTTTCATTATAGAAGACAGAATTCAACTGAATCATACTGGGTATATTGTGTTGTGTGAACATTAGCAGTGGGGAAATCAATATACTTAATGGGTATATTAATGTTTTTGGAAACAAGTGGTATATTAATGTTTTTTGGAAACAAGTGGAAAACACACTATGATAAATGAAAGGCCAGACAATGGCAACCCATTCAGTCAGTGTGTATACAGTACACATGTAATGTCCATTTGAGGGACACTGTTTAAGTAGTACTGTCCATATTCTGATTCTGTGGCTAAATTTATCTGAGAAATTGATTCCAAAGATGCTGCCAACTGCTGCCGCACTACAGTATCCGTCGGCCATTGCACTGTGAGTATTTGTGTGCTAGAGGAAGTATTGTAAATGGCTGGTCTTCTCACCCAATAGCAGAACAAACTGGACTTCCCTCCACTTTACTCTCCTCCCTCTAGTTTATCTGTGGAAGAGTACATTTAAAATGTAACCCTACCTCAAACTCCCCACCAGCCAATCAGCTGGGGAAAGGACAGTGCCGATGACACACCCTCCTTTGTTCAAAACCAATGAGAGTGGAAGTGTGGCATTTTGCCCGAGGGAAAAACTTACCCCTAGAACTGTTAATAACGCATCACTTAACTGTTGCCAATGTGTTCACAACGGTACACCCTCTGTTGGGCTTTTTACCTCTACTACTCAAATTTTTTGGTCTATTTAGTATGGAAAGTAGACAACAATGGCTTACCAGACTGAAAAATGAACTTAGCAACAGTCCTCTGGTCTCAAATGTGGCTTTTGGATTTATCCTCATGGGACTAGAGAAGCTGGTGGAGCTGGAGTTTGAGTGTCCTTGCAATCCTAAATGGAATGGAGTGTTTTCATCTGCCTTCTTCATCATTCCTGCTGTCATGGCCTTCACGTTGATGCTGATCATTCAAGGATGCAGGTGCGATACGTGGTGCCGGAAGACTGTGTCTTTTTCCAGTTTTGTTCCTGCAATAGTGTGGCTGATCTTGTTGTTCCTCGATGGCCAGTACTTTGCTTGTGCAATGACAGACTGGAAGGGCAGATTTGTCATAGTTGATAAAGCAGCACCGCAGAAATGGTGTGAGCCAACTAGTGAGGGAGACGTCACACCGCAAGAACTAATGCTCCGCTCACAGCAGCTATTTGTTGTGTCTCAGGTGAGTTTCCTTTCATGCATATCACATGCATACTACATTGTTACATGCACATGTTTCATTACATGAGGTGGAATGAGGAGCTAGGGGCCATATGTATCAAGCGATTCAGAGAGGGAGTGCTGATCGAGAATCAGGTCCCCCCTGTCCATGTAATCTTATTAATTAAGATCTAAATGGCTAAACTGATCCTAAATCAGCACTCCTACTCTGAAACTCTTAATACATATGGCCCCTAGCTCCTCATGTTACTGCACAGCTCTTACCTGTTACAAAGGGCTCTACTTATGTGGGGTGGTGTAGTTGTGTGTTATCAATGACAAAGATGTCTAGCCTATGCATTGCAGTCACATTTAGGATGTTATTCACCTTATTCACTCTTTATTTCTGCCCCCTGATGTATCAGGTTATAGGTATATTTCTTCTCATATTCATCTGTGTGGGACTCATAGTATATGTGATCAGAGAGAGCTGCCAGCAGGATTCTGAGATACAGGATGCAGACGTAGCAGAGCTCACCGTGCTCAGGATGAGCTCTCTGAGAACCAGGACGACGTGAGAGGTCAGGCTCCTCCACCACCACCACACCTGGCTGGCCTGCCCACTGAGCCAGCTCTCAGATGGTTCTGATGGCTCTGAGGCCCTTGCCATAGCCCATGCCTTGTGTGGAGACTTTGTAAATTACCTGAATGGACACCTTCGTTTGAAAGTACTCTTTCTATTTGTAAATAAGGATTTTTGTGGGATTCTTTTTTCTTTTTTACCTTTTGCATTTTCAATGACCCCGTCATTCAGTGAGTGAGTGCATGTCATGAAACGAATGAAAGAAAAGGCCACACATGGTTGCATGCTGCACCCATGGAATGTACATGAGAGCAACATACGTGTATACCATGTGCAGGCTTTTCTTTCATTTATTATCAACCTCATTTGGCCAAGCAACAGTGGGGAAATTTGGGATGTGCATATCACTTACACACTCTCACACTCTCATATCATGGACCTGCCTTCAATGAAATATAACTGGTTGAGCCAGTTTTAATTTGTTGCTTCATGATGTCAGTACCTCATGTATATTTCCTACATAAGACATTTGGACTAATTTCAGACCCAGTTCTAGGTCATATAGTATGTATCTGACGGCCATATTGCAGCTGGGCTGGGCTACGCTGCACTTTGCTTCCTATGGTGCCCATTCTGGCCATCTGAAGGTATGTAATAAAGGACTGGTCTTTACCCTGGCTGGGAGGAGTACCTCTCTGGACTGGCCTTCTCATTCTGTTGTGAGGCCCATCCCATCACTCCCAGACCACTGAGTCCCAGGCCCAAACCCAGGACCAGCTAAACTACATACAGTAGTTGACGTTATTCAGAGAAAAAGGATAGCTCTCATACTAAGCAGAATATGTACATGCAGCACTGTTGAAAAGGAGTCATGTTATGTGTCATCTCATATGTAACACTGGATATTAGGTTTAACCAGGGACAAATTAAAATGTAACAACTGGTCATACCCACAGTCTGTCTGTACAATGCATTTTTTATTAAATAAATTATTTATTTAATGAAAAAAGCTCAGGCTTTTGTACAGTGATGTAACACGTGCAGAATACAATATTATTACTTTTGCTTGACTATCAAAACAGAAGTTATGCCATAATTTATATGATCAAATATAACAAATATGAAATGCTTTTGGCTGCAGATGTAATAAGATGAGAAAAAATAAGAAACCCACACACTGCTCTTGATAGTATCACTGCTCTTGAATAAGCTTTACGTATCGACCTCAAGGCCTTCAGAAGAGCAGTGATACTATCAAGAGCAGTGTGCGGGTTTCTCCTTTTTTCTCATCTTATTCAACTGTTACCATGCACCTGTAAAAAAGATAGCTCAGATGTTCAAGTGCCTTTTGAATTTTGATCTGCAGATGTAATAAAACAACGCTATTATCCATCACTGTCAAGTATGCAACTATCCATTACGCTAATAAGTGGTATCAATCTCTCTTGCCAGTAAATAATGTATTTACATTTTTGCTTTCTCAATGAAACATGTACTGTATTTTGTCATTGGTATTTTGCTATTCAAGCCAATACACAATGGCCTTCTCAAATCATTTCATTCATGTTTCATTTTTCGTCTACAGCACATCCTGAAGCATAAACACCTGATGATGGCAAAAGTAGTCAGCAGAATAAGTAGCACAACAGCCAGTAAAAACAACACTACATCCACAGAGTGGTAGGAGTACCAGGGCATTCTGTAGGACTCTGTACGCAGGTGAGCAGCACCTTTGTGTCTCATGACAAACTCAATCCAGAAGAGGGCAGTGTCCAGTGGCTCCATTGGCACGTCCTTGTGTAGCCTGGAGAGTCTCTGCATGTTCATTCTGCAGGACAGCTCATCCAGAACTTCCTGTAAGGCTTGGGAGAATATGTTTCTATCTAGTGTTGCTAAATCCACAACCTTTGCTACACCCTTCACTTTCATTCTAGAAAGATTGTCAGGTTGGTCGAACACCAGAGGAAGGCCTACTATTGGAACACCGTGGTAGATAGCCTCGAAAATCCCATTTGTTCCTCCGTGAGCTACAAACAGCCTTGTCTTTGGATGTCCTAACAGATCATTCTGAGGCATCCAGTCAACTAGTAAGGTGTTGTTGCCCATAGTAGCTGGCCTGTCTCCTTTGTACCTCCAGATGACCTTCTGAGGCAGTTGGGCAAAAGCAGCAGCTATCGCATCAGCTATATCATGTGGAAGCTGTCCAACTAAAGTCCCCAAAGACATGATAATGACTCCATGCTCCCCAGAACTCTGAGCAATCTCCTCCAGTTCTTGGGGAAGAGGCTTGGCAGGTTTACATTGGAACCCTCCCATATAGATAACATTAGGCATGGTGGGACGAGGGAATTCAAAAACACAAAGTCAACTCTCATGAGCCAAAGATCAGCAGCTTGAAACAATGAGAAGTAGTCGACCCCAGGACCAAAGTAACGACTAACCAAAGCGGAATAATGAGGTCCCACTGTCTGTCTGTACAGATGCTGCCTGATGACATAAACAAGGAAGTTATGGACTCGCTCAAAAAAACTCATCTTGTCTGTTAACTCTGCAACAGGAAATGGAACATAAGATAGCGGAGAGGGAGCAATATCAAAATGACCCTCACCATGTATTGTTCATCTAACATTGAAAACAAGGGGCACATTTAAATGGTGCGCCAGCACAACGCCTCCCCCATTTGCTGGGTCTGTCAGAACCAAGTCATACTTGGTTTCTCTAATAGACTGCATCGACTGTTTATTCTCTAACATTTGGATTACCATCTCACACACTTTACGGTGCATTTCAGAAAACCTAAAACGAGTCCAAGCAGACTTTCCCTCTCTCTTTATCTGTATTTGTCTTGACACAAATTAGCTAAAGAATTCCTCACCAGCTCCACCTGGAATATCAATTGTAATTGAACTGTAGTGAGGGGAGGTTTCCTTGATGTACCAGCTGTCTGATGGCCGTATTACTGACACACTGTGACCTCTTGAATGCAGCGCTTCAATAATGACCTTCATGTTGACCCAGTGGCTGCCCTCTTGAGGAAACACCAGGACTTTCCCACCATGGACAGCAGGAATTGAGATTGTCAACAGGGTAGCAATGAAGATACCATAGAGACACATCTTCACTAGCTGCTTCACACAAGCATGCATCAATTGTACCTGAAATATACAAAAATAAGGAGTAAATAAACCAAATAAAATTATGTTTTGACATGAGAAGAATTAAAACAGGCTTGATAGTGAAGCCTACGTTTTTCTTTTCTAGGCCTACTTTAAAGTTTAGACAACTTTTTATGTCAAAAGGTTGTGTGGTGTCAAGACAACGATGCTGATATGCTGTGATGACAAGAAATCCGCTGACACTGTCCTTGATTATAATGGTTTATTACATCAAAGATTACAGTATCAATTTACAGACTCCTGCAGAAATCTGGAGAACAACTGACCCAATCTCTAATATGTTATTCTCCCCGTCCTTTGTTAAAAACATGGTATTTATATCCTATGTAACATAAGATGGGTGGTTTTTGATAGACCAATCCCTGGCCTCCACATATCTCCAAATGTCCTCTATTCCAAGAAGCCTATGTAGTAATGCTTTCCAGATGTTTCAGCAAAGCAGAGTAATGTTCATCTATCACACCACTTGCAAACGTCAGCAAAATCATAGACTTTCAGATACTACATATTTCCCCCCTTCGAGACTAATTAAGTCTCGAAAACAAAAATAATAGGATTATGACAAATAACAACTTTTGTTCTTGAGTAACTTTAGCAATAAACCAACATTTATGGAGAGTAAACACATTTTTATACAGACAAATTTTTGTATGGAGTGTAAATAAATTGTTATGGAGTGTAAATAAATTGTTATGGAATGTAAGAGCGAAAAACCTGTCTGGCAGCTTTCATTCCAAATATCCATCAATCAATCAAGACAGGAAAATTCTCTCACGGCCCCTCTGCCCCAGGCGACCACCTAAGTACTCCAGATCAATTTATAAATCTTTATCAATGCATTTTAAGCTATGATGCAATTGAATACACATGAAAACCTCAGAAAACAAAATACAATCAAAAATGTCCACATTCAGGCTAGTCGACCCATCGGACCCTCCTGTGGATTCTCTCTGTCCCTGTCTAGACCCAATATCCCTAAGCTTCAGCGAAATAAACAAAAACATCTGAGGTCCCTACATGCATCCAACAACAGAAAACATCATTCTTCAAAAATGAATACAGAAAGAATATGACACAAATTATGTATTACACATACAAATATGTCTATATATCATTGCAGACACTGGAATGTAGTCCACTACACTGCATCTCCTCAGCAGTGTTGACTTTTAATGCAACGTCGATGATGGAATCTGAACATTTCCACACCTTCCTTGTTCCACTTCCTCCAGTCCATTCATATTGTCCATGTTTGAGTATTTGAATCCCACTCTACACATCCCCATATACTTCTGGAAGAAAAGAAAACACCAACCAGTATCTTTTGCAAAACAACACATGCAAATTAAAACATCAATATCAACAATAATATAAAAATGATATATAAAATGATATATAAAATGAATCACATTCCATTTCCTCCCTAAGATTCATAAGAAAATACTAAATCTCACAATAATTTGTAAAGAAATGTGAAAAATTATCACACAATCAGATATTCAAAATTATCTAGAGTTACTTCAACCCTAGTTTTCGCAACGTTTTGGTCTGACTTTTTCCCCAATTTTTTCAAAATCCATTTAACTGATTTATCCACAAAACTCTTTCCCACTATCTGAGGATATTAAATCGGGAAATCCCCACCTGCTTATGACTTCTTTACACAAAAACTTTGCAACCGACTGAGCATCTTTTAGCTTAGTTTGACATCTTATGCACCTCTTGGTGTAGGAATGTAACCAGGAAGAACAGTCACACCCCTGCAAACATTATTTTTCAGACAGATTGTGCACCTGCCTATGACATAGTCAACCTGTTCAAGCAAATATGGTTCCCAAAAACCATACTCCTTTGTGATCTTTCTCCTAACCTCCCCCCTTGCAACATTAGCTAACCCATGTGCTTCCTAAATCATCAGACCTAATAGGTCTAGAGGCGCTACTATCAACCCCTCATGGTTTCTCCAAAGGCAACAAAGGCGTGTTACTCTGAGGATTTTTTATTGTCTTCAAAACACCTGCTTTCGAAAGTCCTTCAATTTGTGGTTCGATCCCTTGGATTGCTTCATCTTTCAATGGATACTTATTCTTCCAAGGAGGTCTGGCTCCTGGTCGAAGTTCAACTTTCACCGGTTGGGCTGATTTCACAAGGCCAATATCGGTACTGTGTTGAGACCACAAACATTCTGGAACTTGTTGCAACATCTCCTCTTTCATAGGGTCTGAATCCATCTTCGCACTGCAAATAGATTAATGTGTCATCCGTACAGCTTGTGGCTCTCCTTGTCCTTGAGCCAAAATCATGATTTTGAGAAATCGCTGATCTTCACTCCTCCAAATCGCCAAATTCTCTTTCATCGGTACGAAAACAGCTTTCTCTGCTTCTGTCATCATTTCTCCTATTTCCTTCTGCTCATAGCCTTCAGAAACCAACAAGGTCACATGTGGCACACTCTTCTCAAATTCTTTATCCAGATAATCGTCTGTGTTTATCTTCATAGCTGCTCCTTGTGGTCCTAAAATTATGCAACATGAGCTGAGTTGAACTTTCTTTGGTTGATGACTCAACCATTCCTCTGAGTTCGATTGGGCAGCATTCTAGAAAATACTTGAGCGTACAATGAAATGGATATTCCGGAAGCCTCGCATCTGGCATGTTTGCCACAATGAATTTCTCCCATATCTTAGCCTGCTTCAAAAATTATTCACTGAGATTTCCAATCCAGAATACTGAAGAAGAATCCATCTCTGTCATCATCAACAATTGGTAAACCTTTTCCTTTGGCACTTCTACCAGACAGCCGTCTGGTGTACATTTTATTGTACAGTTCAATTTACACAATGCATCTCTTCCCAACAATGCGATAGGTGTATGTTCCGATACCAGTATGGGTATTGTAATTTTCTGATTTTCATAGCAGAGCTCAATTGGTTCCGTAAGAGGAATCAGCTGTTTCACTCCCTCAAATCCGATTGTCCTAATTAGTTGATTGGACATAGGGAGATGTGTAGCATCTTCAGGCCGAACACAGGTAAAAGCAGCTCCGCTATCCGCCATCACTTCCAATGGTCGTTTGTTTACTTTCACCTCAATTGTTGGATCTTTTTCCGGTCCTGATGCTACCAGCTGAAACCCCCCTTTCGGATCTTCTAGGCACCTCTAGAATCCTTGTTCCGGGCCCCTATAAGGGTTCACCGGTCCTCCAGATGATCTTGATTGGCCCCTGTATCTTCCTCTGAAATTCCCTCTGGTGTTTCCTCCTGGCCCATTACACTCACGGGCAAAGTGACCAACCTGTCCACAATTATAACACACTTCTGAAGATTGCTGGAAGTATGGCTTAAATCTTCCTCCTCTTCCTCTTCCTAAGCCTTCTCGTCCTCTTCCTCTCCAATTCTGTGTCTGTCCAGAAACTGGCTGTGGATATGAAACAACTGGTACCGCTATTGGTGGCTGGTACAATTGCGGTTGGACCTGTTTCAGTTGAAGCTGTGGCAGTGATTGTTGATTTGGTGCACACTGATTCTGCATAACCAAAGCTTGTTTCTTCTCCTTCTTATTCTCCACCAGTTGTATTTGATTGAGTTTTCTGAGAGTTTCTTGGTCCTGTTCTTTCTGGTTGTGTTCCTTTTTCCGGTACTTTTGTCATGCTTCCAAGTCCAACCACCTCTGCCAGTTTACTCCTTACTGGTGAGGGCAGTCCCATCTGTAGTTTAGCTCTCAAAATTGACTGCTCAATTTGACTCACATCTGGATCATTTCCGGTAATATTTCTCCACACTTGATGAACTCTTGACACATAGGCTCTCGGATTTTCTTGTTGTCCTAGTGGGTCAAACAGAATGTTGTCAGGATGCACATTTGTTGGAAACGTATCTTTCAGTGCTCTCCACAGCCAATTTCTACTTGCAGCCAACAATTCAGGATCATTAACCGCAGTCCCCACATATCGATGAAGTCCAGCTCTCTGCAAAATTTCTTCCATTACTGGAATCCCAAGGAGATTAGCCAAAAGTCTCTTAATGTCTTCTATGGCAGACTGTGTTCCCACCGTAATTTCTTCCAACTTTGAAATCCAAGGATATGCTCCATCTTGAAGAGTAGGCAGCTTCTCAAGTATATCTGACATATCGGTATTCTGCAAAGGCTTATACTCCAGGTTCTGTCCTCGAATTATCACTGGCATCATCTTCTTACTTGTGCTCCCTTGTCTTGGCCTCAATGTATACCTCTTCTCCAATTCTTGGGATCCTTTTTTCAGCAGTTTCTTCTTCTGTATCTTCAGCTTCTTGAGTTGTTCTTCCAGTTCTCTTACTTCTTCTAAATTATTGGCCTTATCCAGGCATGATATGCATCGGTCTATATCTCTTATTTCTTCTGTGCTAGTCATTGTAGGATAAAATCCTCTTGAACATGAAGCACCTTTAATCTCCAAATCTTCATCGCTGTCTCCATCTTCACTTTCATCAGAACTCGAATCTCTTGTATTCTTCTTCTTCCAACTTCCATCACCCCTTCTTTCCGCTCTGGCCAACCTCCGTCTAATCACAGGGTCATATCCACCCATGATCTCTTCTGAATCACTCTGATCATCATCATCATCATCATCTTCAAGTTCCATCCTCCTGAACCTCACTCCACCCTTAGTTTCCAGACATCTCATTTTCTTCTTACTTTTGGAGTTTGGATTAATCTTTATGGTCGTTTCTGCTTGTCCTCTCTCTATTGCTCGTTCATCTTCATCTCTGATGCAATAATCACCCCCCTGAATGATCACTGGAAGCTGAGAATAGACGTCCTTAAACTCTACTTTTTCCTCGTAAGGTGGGGGCCTCTTTGCTGACTCCGTATGTGAGAAAGGTGTATTGACTTCTGCCATTAGTTTTTCTGTTACTTTCACCTCTTTTGCCATTTTCTCTATACCTCTGTCTCTTTTATCTTTTGTATCTTTTATCAGTTTTTGTCCATCATTTTCAAACAGCTTAAGAACACCCAGCTCTCTTTGTCTCTTTTCTTTATGTTGTTCCCCTTTTTTTCCCTTCTTTTGATCTGCCTTATAAGTCGACACAAGCACTTTCATTATGTTGATGACGTCTGGGTTAAGAGTCCCTTCCACTGGCCATGGTTGTTCAATGTCAGGCCAACGTTTATTCAATTTTCCAGATAACCTTGCAATACCATTAACTAGAGGATTACTATTTTGTACTACATCAACAGGAGTAATTACTTTCGTAGTTTTGATGTCCTTTTTCCCCATTGTAACAACTCTTTTATATTCCTTTATTGTGAATTATTTTATTATTTTAGACTATGTAGCTTATTGTTCCCTCCCTTTTTTATTTTTTTTATTTACTTTACCAAATTATTAATTAGTGGCAATCTTACCACATCCGATCAGGAAAAGTAAAGGAAAGTAGTCAACTTTTTTTATTTATTTTATTATTATTATTATTTTAAATAATACATTTGTCAACCCAAAAAACGTTTAGCTATGTTGTTTATCAATCCCTCCTATTTTTTGTAAATTAATCAATTAATTAATTTATCAATATATTTATTTATTTTAATTAATTAATTAATTAATTCTTTTTATTTTTATTTTATTTTACCAAATTATTGATTAGTGGCAATCTTACCACATCCGATCAGGAAAAGTAAAGGAAACTAGTCAAATTCAGAGCAATCCAAAAAAGAAAGACCTGTAATCCAGTAACACTACAGCACCCACAAACCAATTGCTTAATAAGCACCCAATTACCTTAATTTTACAGAATAATGTCAGTGCTGGATTTCCAACACAACTCTAATCAAACCAACCCATGCACAAAAAACTCCAATGTGCAATTCTTAATTACATCAATTGATCAACCTGTTGCCAAGTCCCTGTTAAATTGTCACAACATGAAATATGCTAGGCACACACAATATCCTGTATGGGAAAGTAAGTTTGTGAACAGAACAGTACTGGCCTTGATTGGACTGGATCCTGGGAAGCACACACTGTCGCGTGACGCACTGGTCAGCACCTCCTCTCTCTCTCTGTCTCCTCCTTCTCGTCTCTCACATGACAGGAGAACAAAGGAAACAGACAACAATTTAGTATTTTATGCATACCTATGTTCACATTCGCGCTAAGAAATAAGCAAACAGCTTAACTCAGGAATATTATAAATAGCTCAATAACATTTTATTTTATTTATTTATTTAATTATTTTTATTTTTAACCCGTCAACATATCTCTCATTTATAAATTCAATAGATCTCAATCAAATAGTTTCATAGTTAAGCAACAGCCACTTATCAAACAGAATACTTTATCCGTGTTTATTCAAAATCTCCCCCTTTTCACATCCCTGCAGCACTAAGTCTGCATGTCACAGCAGCTCAGTGCAGGCAGGGGAGTGGCATATTTGCTCTACGTAACTCTAAACTCATAAAATCCCACGCATGCGCAGCTCATTCACCAGTGCGATTTCAAAGCGAGAGGAGCTCTCCCAAGCAGCTCTCTCCAAGCTAAACAACAGAAAGCAGACAGACCAGCTGTCCCTCCGTTATTTCCAACACAGACAAACAGTAACACTTAACAAAACTCACAAACCAACACAGAACATAGAACACAAATCCTACTTCGAAGTTTCTTATCTTCACTTATTCTAATCTGCAGATTTATAGTTATTTTCTTATCCATTAAAAATAATCGTCCTCCCAGGGGCTCATAGTTTTTTTAACAATTATTAAATGTTCTCTTCTATAGAGACTCATATAAGGTTTTAACCGTAACGTCCTCCCAGGGGCTCATAGTTTTTTTAACAATTATTAAACGTTCTCTTTTATAGAGACTCATATAAGGTTTTAACCTTAACTAACATATTTCCTTACAAAAAACTAAAACCCCTGTTGTCATAGCCTTAGTCGACACACAGCAGAGACCTCCCCATTCACACACACGCATAGGCTCTCTTCCTCTCACACACACACAATTCAAGAGGAATGCATCCGTTCATACAATACACTAAGCATGCTACCGTCGCTCCTTATTTCTCATTGTTCCTTCCTAAATTTCTGCTACCTTGAGTTGCAGATATTCAATGAGAGGTTACTTCAAACATATACCTCGTCAACTATATGTCGAGAGGTAACATGCAATTTAATGTATCTTCTACAAACTCACAGTTCCCAGAACTGACCCGAAAGTCAACCTAGTGACTCTCCTAGGATTTATGGCCCATCTTAATGATCGTCTCGTTTGAGGGCTTCCTTAAATCAGCGACGTCCTAAAAGTATACTTTTTCCTTATTTCCTGGCCTTATTCCTTCATGCTATCCCTGGACACTCCTTTTAATTTTATTCAAGCCAAATATCCGTGTGCCCAGTGTTAACAATTCCTATAGACACTCCCCCCTGTTTGCGTTGTTCCCAACGCAAACAAATTTAGAAAGAGCAAGGTGCACACACAAGTTCTTAAACGGTACATCTCCTCAACGCACACACACAGCACACGAACCGACCAGCACCCAAAGTTTGTGAGAAAGCTCACCTTATCTGCCGGCGTCTTGAGCGGGAGTCACTTCGTAGCTCATGAATGGAACGCTGGAGAGACGCAACACGTCCCAAAAATCCTCGTCGCCATTCTGTGGTGTCAAGACAACGATGCTGATATGCTGTGATGACAAGAAATCTGCTGACACTGTCCTTGATTATAATGGTTTATTACATCAAAGATTACAGTATCAATTTACAGACTCCTGCAGAAATCTGGAGAACAACTGACCCAATCTCTAATATGTTATTCTCCCCATCCTTTGTTCAAAACATGGTATTTATATCCTATGTAACATAAGATGGGTGGTTTTTGATAGACCAATCCCTGGCCTCCACATATCTCCAAATGTCCTCTATTCCAAGAATCCTATGTAGTAATGCTTTCCAGATGTTTCAGCAAAGCAGAGGAAAGTTCATCTATCACACCACTTGCAAACATCAGCAAAATCATAGACTTTCAGATACTACAGTTGATTACGTTACGTAATACAGTATCATATTTCATTCCGAGAGAAATCATTTTTTTCTCCGATAAAAGTCTTGAAAGATAGGAAATTTTCAAATTCTATAGATTTTGCCGATGAGATCTTACATCATAATATTAGGCTACACGTTAACATTGTATTATCTTTGACAGTAGCTCCGAATAAATAATCTGTCTTGACAGTGTACACAACCAACGTCACAACAGAATCCATACATTCGGAGCTAATTTAACTGTAGGCTTACGTTCCGGTTTTCCTCCAAAGAATTTGAAATGAAGGCTATTTCAAAGCCTATTTGGCTGTAAATCAGTTCGTTGGTATTTGTAATAATCTCGGAAACCAGAGAGACAGAGGCGAATTCAGTATAGTATAGTCTCTAGACATCCGCGATGCCCCACCGCAATTTTCAAAAACTCCGGTTTTTCAAGACCTTACACTTGTCAGTATATAGAATGGGCGCGTTCGAGCAGATCACTTTTGTCAAGTCAGTCACCGCCTTTTGCATGATAGGGATACAAATTGTTAACTAGGTGGGACTTCCTATGCGTTAAAGTAACTGTCCATTGTTTCCAGATTTCTATTAAATATTACCTATAATTAATTACAATTTGAGTGAAATAGTTTTCCTTCCAATTTTTTTAAATTAAGTATGTTAAAAAAGCAGCTTTTCTGTATTGGAATGGTGTGGGCATACCCCAACAACAGGATGGTGTGGACATATACAGGTTATTAAAAATATTCATGCGAGTAGACCGCTGATTGGCCAGCTCATCCTCCTCAGGAGGATGACATCATCCTCTATGAGGAAATAGCAAGCATTTGTGAAACGGTCTGTTTGAGTCACAAATTTTAGGTGGGGGTTTTCAAGTGTTTTTTCTCCCATTTATGCTTTAGCCACAAATACGAGTATAGGAGTCAACAATATTATTTGGGTATGTTAACAAAATATGAACTTTTAAAAGTGTGATTTTCACTGGGATAGTTACTCTAAGGAAGGATCACATAATTTAATCCAGGTCATCAAGATGGATCAGCCAATGAATTATACTTGTGAGAAAACATTCCATAACTGCAGGGGGCAGTAAATTGCCAACCTTGGCTTTATGCCTGTTCAAACAACACTCTCCAGGTGGCAGTATGCACACTTTCAGTTTCTTTACCAACTCATAGAAGTAGAAGAAGAAGAAAATTGAATACTTCAAAATGGGGATGGTCTCAATGGTGCTGCCTATGTGCTCACATACACCATAATGAGACAGATACAATGTTGCGTCCTCTAACTATCTCGATGGTTTGTAGGAAATGTGAAGAAAGTGGAGATGGTATATACATTTTTTTTTCTATTAATAATAATACCCATTCATTCTTGAAGAATATAATTTGTCAATGCCTCAATTAGTTAAACTGTCTTACCCCATTAGAACCTAAATATAACATTGTGTTACTTAATTGTTTACAAACAATGTAATTGGAAACAAACAATTTATAGCCTCAAAACATAGTTAATACGTATAATTTTGATCCCATGAATGGTCCAAAGCTCTGTCTATGAATTTTAGCATGGTTTCATTTCTCCAGCCCCATCCCTCAGCTGTTTACCAAAACAGTGGTGGGGTGTGACCGCTTTGTTGTTGTAAGAACTGCAGATTACCTCTTTAAAAGCCACACTGTGAGATGGGCATGAAATAATAATAAAAAAACATAGCCAAATACTGGAATAAATGCATCCATGATGTTGTCACATGCAAGAAGCACTTGGTTTCTATGATAGGTTGTACATAATTGGTTATAAATGTAGTGCTCAAGAATGAGATTGATAAAATATGATATGAAGTTATAGTCCACAACAGGCCTACAGACACAGTCAAATATATTGGCACCCTTGTACCAGCTTGTGGTCCTCTGTAGCTCAGCTGGTAGAGCACGGCGCTTGTAACGCCAAGGTAGTGGGTTCGATCCCCGGGACCACCCATACACAAAAATGTATGCACGAATGACTGTAAGTCGCTTTGGATAAAAGCGTCTGCTAAATGGCATATTATTATTATTATTATTATTATTATTATTACTTTACAATGGAGTGCAATAGAGCAGAATGTTATTTTTCTCGTTTCAAAGCTAGTAGAATGGCTATCATTACCCTGTAGGCACTTGCAATTTACCACAAGTGAGATAAATTACACATTAAACAAGAATCACTTGCCTCCAAACAAATTAATGATAATTTTGAATAATTTTGTCCAGGCCATGTTTTCACTTTGAAGTGATTGATTTTTTTGGGGGGGTCCCGTGCAGTTGCAAATCAAATCAAATCAAATTGAATGTATTGGTCACATACCAATGGTTAGCAGATGTTATTGCGAGTGTAGCGAAATGCTTGTGCTTCTAGTTCCGACAGTGCAGTAATATCTATCAAGTAATATCTAACAGTTCCTCAACAATATCTAATACACACAAATCTAAGTAAAGGAATGGAATAAGAATATATAAATATATGGATGAGCAATGTCATTGTCAGAGCGGCGTAGGCTAAGATGCAATAGATAGTATAGAATACAGTATATACATATGAGATGGGTAATGCAAGATATGTAAACACATGAGATGGGTAATGCAAGATATGTAAACATTATTACGATAGTATAGAATACAGCACAATAGTATAGCATACAAACAAATACATGTGTGAACAACTAAAGTTATTTTTTATTTCAACTTATTTTAGAATAAATAATGAATTGTGCAAAGGTGCCCATATATTTTACCGCATCTGTATGTGTTGCATACAACCCAAAGAAATGTGTAATTCACTTGTTTGTCGTTTTGATAAGGTAGATGTGCTAATTACTTGAAATCTAACAGAGACAGAGACTATAATACGGTCATCACTATCTGGGCATGTGGCAAAGTCATAAACCCTGCTCATTTCTAAAATTGTTCTTCCTAAAATCTGATTTTAAACCTAACCCTTACCTTAACCCTAACCTTAACCAAACTGATAACCTTATGCCTAACCATAACCTTAAAATATACTTTTTTGTTTTCAAACATAAAAATTAAAAAGATTGGTCTGTCAAACGAAAAAAAATGGTGTACTAAAATTACAAAAAGTTAACTCAATTAACTCTGACAGCCCTAAAAAATGTATTTACAGTGCCTTGCAAAAGTATTCAGACCCCTCGGATTTCTTCATATTTTACTTTGTTAAAGTGGGATTAAAATGGATTTAATTGTAAAAAAAATTGTCAGCAATCTATACAAAATACTCTTTAATGTCAAAGTGGAAGAAAAATCCTTAAAAATAAATAAATATATATCATAACTAAAATATAGTCGTTGCATAAGTATTCAGCATTCTTTGTTTAGGCAAGCATAAATTAGTTCAGGAGTAAAATTTGTCTTAACAAATCACATAAGTTACATGGACTCACTCTGTGTGAAATAAAAGGAGTTGACATGATTTTTGAATGACTAACCCGTCCTCTGTCTCCATACATACA
This sequence comes from Coregonus lavaretus, assembly GCF_964263955.1. Classification (NCBI taxonomy): domain Eukaryota; kingdom Metazoa; phylum Chordata; class Actinopteri; order Salmoniformes; family Salmonidae; genus Coregonus; species Coregonus lavaretus. The sequence continues at coordinate 4,668,940 of NC_139991.1, read as the reverse complement.
TCTGAAAGGTCCCTCAGTCAAATATTGAATTTCAAGCACAGATTCAACTACGAAGACCAGGGAGCTTTTCGAACGCTTCATAAAGAAGGGCAGTGATAGGTAGATGGGTAACAATAACAAATCAGAGATTGAATATCTCTTTAAGCATGGTCAAGTTAATAATTATGCTGTGGATGATGTACTAAACCACCCAGACACATCAATGATACAGTAGTCCTTCTGAACTGCAGGCCAGGAATGAAACTGCTCAGGGATGTTACCATGAGGCCACTGGTGCTTTTATTTATTTGCACCAAAGAAAACAAGTGATACAAAACAATACAGATAAAAAATTTTAATAAAATGGTTTGCAGGTGGGGTTGGAAGCCCATAGGCGTATATGAAAATGAGACCACAAAAAAAAACAATATAGAATACATACAGTTGAAGTCGGAAGTTTACATACACTTAGGTTGGAGTCATTAAAACTTGTTTTTCAACCACTCCACAAATGTATTGTTATCAAACTATAGTTTTGGCAAGTCGGTTAGGACATCTACTTTGTGCATGACACAAGTAATTTTTCCAACAATTGTTTAAAGACAGATTATTTCACTTATAATTCACTGTATCACAATTCCAGTGGGTCAGAAGTTTACATACACTAAGTTCACTGTGCCTTTAAACAGCTTGGAAAATTCCAGAAAATGATGTCATGGTTTTAGAAGCTTCTGATAGGCTAATTGACATCATTTGATTCAATTGGAGGTGTACCTGTGGATGTATTTCAAGGCCTACCTTCAAACTCAGTGCCTCTTTGCTTGACATCATGGGAAAATCAAAATAAATCAGCCAAGACCTCAGAAACAAATTTGTAGACCTCCACAAGACTGGTTCATCCTTGGGAGTAATTTCCAAATGCCTGAAGGTACCACGTTCAACTGTACAAACAATAGTACGCAAGTATAAACACCATGGGACCATGCAGCCGTCATCACGCTCAGGAAGGAGACGCGTTCTGTCTCCTAGAGATGAACGTACTTTGGTGCGAAAAGTGCAAATCAATCCCAGAACAACAGCAAAGGACCTTGTGAGGATGCTGGAGCAAACAGGTACAAAAGTATCTATATCCACAGTAAAATGACTCCTATATCGACATAACCTGAAAGGCCGCTCAGAAAGGAAGAAGCCACTGCTCCAAAACCGCCATAAAAAAGCCAGACTACGGTTTGCAACTGCACATGGGGACAGATATCGTACTTTTAGGAGAAATGTCCTCTGGTCTGATGAAACAAAAATATAACTGTTTGGCCATAATGACCATCGTTATGTTTGGAGGAAAAAGGGGAATGCTTGCAAGACGTAGAACACCATCCCAATCGTGAAGCACGGGGGTGGCAGCATCATGCTGTGGGGGTGCTTTGCTGCAGGAGGGACTGGTGCACTTCACAAAATAGATGGCATCATGAGGAAGGAAAATTATGTGGATATATTGAAGCAACATCTCAAGACATCCGTCAGGAAGTTAAAGCTTGGTCGCAAATGGGTCTTCCAAATGGACAATGACCCCAAGCATACTTCCAAAGTTGTGGCAAAATCACTTAAGGACAACAAAGTCAAGGTATTGGAGTGGCCATCACAAAGCCCTGACCTCAATCCTATAGAACATTTGTGGGCAGAACTGTAAAAGCGTGTGCGAGCATGGAGGCCTACAAACCTGACTCAGTTAAACCAGCTCTGTCAGGAGGAATGGGCCAAAATTCACCCAACTTATTGTGGGAAGCTTGTGGAAGGCTACCTGAAACGTTTGACTCAAGTTAAACAATTTAAAGGCAATGCTACTAAATACTAATTGAGTGTATGTAAACTTCTGACCCACTGGGAATGTGATGAAAGAAATAAAAGCTGAAATATATCATTCTCTCTACTATTATTCTGACAATTCACATTCTTAAAATAAAGTGGTGATCCTAACTGACCTAAGACAGGGAATTTTTACTAGGATTAAATGTCAGGAGTTGTGAAAAACTGAGTTTAAATGTATTTGGCTAAGGTGTATGTAAACCTCCGACTTCAACTATAAGTACAAAAATAAAAAAGGTTTGTTAAAACAGATAACAAAACCTACCAATTATAAATGTAAAATGAATTGATCAGAAATCATGAAAAAATTAATATATACAGTAGCAGTCAAAAGTTTGGACACACCTACTCATTCAAGGGTTTTTCTTTATTTTTACTATTTTTTACATTGTAGAATAATAGTGAAGACATGAAAACTGTGAAATAACACATATGGAATCATGTAGTAACAAAAAAAGTGTTAAACAAATGAAAATATATTTATATTTCTTCAAATAGCCACCCTTTGCCTTGATGACAGCTTTGCACACTCTTGGCATTCTCTCAACCAGCTTCACATGGAATGCTTTTCCAACATTCTTGAAGGAGTTCCCACATATACTGAGCACTTGTTGGCTGCTTTTCCTTCACTCTGCAGTCCGACTCATCCCAAACCATCTTAATTGGGTTGAGGTCGAGGGATTGTGGAGGCCAGGTCATCTGATGCAGCACTCCATCACTCTATTTCTTGGTAAAATAGCACTTACACAGCCTGGAGGTGTGTTGGGTCATTGTCCTGTTGAAAAACAAATGATAGTCCCACTAAGCCCAAACCAGATGGGATGGTGTATCACTGCAGAATGCTGTGGTAGCCATGCTGGTTAAGTGTGCCTTGAATTCTAAATAAATCACAGACAGTGTCACCAGCAAAGCACCCCCACACCATAACACCTCCTCCTCCATGCTTTATGGTGGGAACTACACATGCGGAGATAATCCGTTCACCCACACCGCATCTCACAAAGACACAGCGGTTTGAACCAAAAATCTCCAATTTGGACTCCAGACCAAAGGACACATTTCCACCGGTCTAATGTCCATTGCTTGTTTTTCTTGGCCCAAGCAGGTCTCTTCTTCTTATTGGTGTCCTTTAGTAGTGGTTTCTTTGCAGCAATTCGACCATGAAGGCCTGATTCACACAGTCTCCTCTGAACAGTTGAGGTTGAGATGTGTCTGTTACTTGTACTCTGTGAAGCATTTATTTGGGCTGCAATTTCTGAGGCTGGTACAGTGGGGGAAAAGAGTATTTAGTCAGCCACCAATTGTGCAAGTTCTCCCACTTAAAAAGATGAGAGAGGCCTGTAATTTGCATCATAGGTACACGTCAACTATGACAGACAAATTGAGAGAAAAAAAATAAAGAAAATCACATTGTAGGATTTTTTATGAATTTATTTGCAAATTATGGTGGAAAATAAGTATTTGGTCACCTACAAACAAGCAAGATTTCTGGCTCTCACAGACCTGTAACTTCTTCTTTAAGAGGCTCCTCTGTCCTCCACTCGTTACCTGTATTAATGGCACCTATTTGAACTTGTTATCAGTATAAAAGACACCTGTCCACAACCTCAAACAGTCACACTCCAAACTCCACTATGGCCAAGACCAAAGAGCTGTCAAAGGACACCAGAAACAAAATTGTAGACCTGCACCAGGCTGGGAAGACTGAATCTGCAATAGGTAAGCAGCTTGGTTTGAAGAAATCAACTGTAGGAGCAATTATTAGGAAATGGAAGACATACAAGACCACTGATAATCTCCCTCGATCTGGGGCTCCACGCAAGATCTCACCCCGTGGGGTCAAAATGATCACAAAAACGGTGAGCAAAAATCCCAGAACCACACGGGGGGACCTAGTGAATGACCTGCAGAGAGCTGGGACCAAAGTAACAAAGCCTACCATCAGTAACACACTACGCCACCAGGGACTCAAATCCTGCAGTGCCAGACGTGTCCCCCTGCTTAAGCCAGTACATGTCCAGGCCCATCTGAAGTTTGCTAGAGTGCATTTGGATGATCCAGAAGAGGATTGGGAGAATGTCATATGGTCAGATGAAACCAAAATAGAACTTTTTTGTAAAAACTCAACTCGTCGTGTTTGGAGGACAAAGAATGCTGAGTTGCATCCAAAGAACACCATACCTACTGTGAAGCATGGGGGTGGAAACATCATGCTTTGGGGCTGTTTTTCTGCAAAGGGACCAGGACGACTGATCCGTGTAAAGGAAAGAATGAATGGGGCCATGTATCGTGAGATTTTGAGTAAAAACCTCCTTCCATCAGCAAGGGCATTGAAGATTAAACGTGGCTGGGTCTTTCAGCATGACAATGATCCCAAACACACCGCCCGGGCAACGAAGGAGTGGCTTCGTAAGAAGCATTTCAAGGTCCTGGAGTGGCCTAGCCAGTCTCCAGATCTCAACCCCATAGAAAATCTTTGGAGGGAGTTGAAAGTCTGTGTTGCCCAGCGACAGCCCCAATGCATCACTGCTCTAGAGGAGATCTGCATGGAGGAATGGGCCAAAATACCAGCAACAGTGTGTGAAAACCTTGTGAAGACTTACAGAAAACGTTTGACCTGTGTCATTGCCTACAAAGGGTATATAACAAAGTATTGAGAAACTTTTGTTATTGACCAAATACTTATTTTCCACCATAATTTGCAAATAAATTCATAAAAAATCCTACAATGTGATTTTCTGGATTTTTTTTTCTCATTTTGTCTGTCATAGTTGATGTGTACCTATGATGAAAATTACAGGCCTCTCTCATCTTTTTAAGTGGGAGAACTTGCACAATTGGTGGCTGACAAAATACATTTTTTCCCCCACTGTAACTCTAATGAACTTATCCTCTGCAGCAGAGGTAACTCTGGGTCTTCCTTTCCTGTGGCCAATTTCATCATAGCGCTTCATGGTTTTTGCGACTGCACTTGAAGAAACTTTCAGAGTCCTTGAAATGTTCAGAATTGACTGACCTTCATGTCTTAAAGTAATGATGGAAAGTCGTTTCTCTTTGCTTATTTGAGCAGTTCTTGCCATAATATGGACTTGGTCTTTTACCAAATAGGGCTATCTTCTGTATAGATAAATATAACATATATTTTGATTTGTTTAACGCATTTGGCTACTTCGTGATTCCGTATGTGTTATTTAATAGTTTTGATGTCTTCAATATTATTCTACAATGTAAAATGTTTTACAAAAATAAAGAAAAACCCTTGAATGAGTAGGTTTGTCCAAACCTTTGACTGGTAGTGTATATGTCTTTGTTTGTTAAAATGTGTGTGTGCATGTGATTGTATGAGAGTTAGGCTATATGGAGGAGATTACTGAGTAGTTTGGTTCATCAGGCTGACCCCCAGTCTTCGCTTGAAGTTTTTGAGGGATGATGATGTTTTGGCAATGTGAAGATAAGAATGCAAGAGTATGGTACCTCTATATCTGATAGAGAATTGACTGTGTGAGGTGCGGCAGTGGGGCGGGTGAAGGTTATTGCAGTGTTTTGTGTTATATACATTTTCAGAATTAACCTGGAAGAATCAATTGAAGGGTTTAGGTAAACTGTCTGGGAGGTATGAGTATTTGTCGATAAAAGGGCACAATTGGCATACATTAATGTTGTAAATAGATAATATATTGAGTTTCTTAAACAAAGGTGCAGATGGAGCCAGGTAATTAGATGAGGTGGCTAGTCTTGCAAATTATTTTGTATGATGAGTACATTGTGTAGGTAGGAGGTATACAGTGGGGAAAAAAGTATTTAGTCAGCCACCAATTGTGCAAGTTCTCCCACTTAAAAAGATGAGAGAGGCCTGTAATTTTCATCATAGGTACACATCAACTATGACAGACAATTCACTAGGTCCCCCCGTGTGGTTCTGGGATTTTTGCTCACCGTTCTTGTGATCATTTTGACCCCACGGGGTGAGATCTTGCCTGGAGCCCCAGATCGAGGGAGATTATCAGTGGTCTTGTATGTCTTCCATTTCCTAATAATTGCTCCCACAGTTGATTTCTTCAAACCAAGCTGCTTACCTATTGCAGATTCAGTCTTCCCAGCCTGGTGCAGGTCTACAATTTTGTTTCTGGTGTCCTTTGACAGCTCTTTGGTCTTGGCCATAGTGGAGTTTGGAGTGTGACTGTTTGAGGTTGTGGACAGGTGTCTTTTATACTGATAACAAGTTCAAACAGGTGCCATTAATACAGGTAACGAGTGGAGGACAGAGGAGCCTCTTAAAGAAGAAGTTACAGGTCTGTGAGAGCCAGAAATCTTGCTTGTTTGTAGGTGACCAAATACTTATTTTCCACCATAATTTGCAAATAAATTCATTAAAAATCCTACAATGTGATTTTCTGGAATTTTTTTCTCTCAATTTGTCTGTCATAGTTGACGTGTACCTATGATGAAAATTACAGGCTTCTCTCATCTTTTTAAGTGGGTGAACTTGCACAATTGGTGGCTGACTAAATACTTTTTTCCCCCACTGTATGTACTGGTCCAGACAACATTACAGTAAATGATATATGTGTAAATTAAGCTATAGTATAGAGTTAGGAAGCAAGACTGATGAACCAAACCACTAATCTCTCTGATGACACAAACAGATTTCATCACTTTGCTGCAGACAAATTGAATATGATCTTTCCAGGATAACTTTTCATCAATTAGAACTCAGAAGAATTTAGTGGATGTGACTTGTTCCATTTCATTCCCATCAATTGAGATTCTGGCTCTTTTGTTTTACAATATTTCTTATGAATACAATATATATTTTTTTACATTTAAAGATAACTTGTTTATTTGTAACCATTCAGAAAATGTGTCCATGCCTGAGTTGGTTTAATTAACTAGTGAGTCAAAAATCTTGTGTGATAAAATCAAATTGGTTTTATCAGCAAAGAGAATGGGAAGTATTGTAGAAGACTCAGCAGCAAGGTCATTGATATAGATTAGGAATAACAAAGGTCCAATTATCAAACCCTGTTGCACTCCACAGAATATCTTGGCTCTGGTAGATGCACAGCTGTTTGCATAAACAAATGGTTCTCTATCATAAACATAACTATATAGCCAATTACAGTGCCTTGCAAAAGTATTCATCCCCCTTGGCGTTTTTCCTATTTTGTTGCATTACAACCTGTAATTTAAATGGATTTTGATTTTGATTTCATGTGATGGACATACACCAAATAGTCCAAATTGGTGAAGTGAAATGAAAAAAATAACTTGTTTAAAAAAAAATTAACAAATAAATAACGGAAAAGTGGTGCGTGCATATGTATTCACCCCCTTTGCTATGAAGCCCCTAAATAAGATCTGGTGCAACCAATTACCTTCAGAAGTCACATAATTAGTTACATAAAGTCCACCTGTGTGCAATCTAAGTGTCACATGATCTGTCACATGATCTCAGTATACAGTTGACGTCGGAAATTCACATAAACCTTAGCCAAATACATTTAAACTCAGTTTTTCTCAATTCCTGACATTTAATCCTAGTAGAAATTCCCTGTTTTAGGTCAGTTAGGATCACCACTTTATTTTAAGAATGTGAATTGTCAGAATAATAGTAGAGAGAATGATATATTTCAGCTTTTATTTCTTTCATCACATTCCCAGTGGGTCAGAAGTTTACATACACTCAATTAGTATTTGGTAGAATTGCCTTTAAATTGTTTAACTTGGGTCAAACGATTCGGGTAGCCTTCCACAAGCTTCCCACAATAAGTTTGGTGAATTTTGGCCCATTCCTCCTGACAGAGCTGGTGTAACTGAGTCAGGTTTGTAGGCCTCCTTGCTCGCACATGCATTTTCAGTTCTGCCCACACATTTTCTATAGGATTGAGGTCAAGGCTTTGTGATGGCCACTCCAATACCTTGTCTTTGTTGTCCTTAAGCCATTTTGCCACAACTTTGGAAGTATGCTTGGGGTCATTGTCCATTTGGAAGACCCATTTGCGACCAAGCTTTAACTTCCTGACGGATGTCTTGAGATATTGCTTCAATATATCCACATCATTTTCCTTCCTCATGATGCCATCTATTTTGTGAAGTGCACCTGTCCCTCCTGCAGCAAAGCACCCCCACAGCATGATGCTGCCAACCCTGTGCTTCACGGTTGGGATGGTGTTCTTCGACTTGCAAGCCCACCCCTTTCTCATCCAAGCATAACAATGGTCATTATGGCCAAACAGTTATATTTTTGTTTCATCAGACCAGAGGACAGTTCTCCAAAAAGTACGATCTTTGTCCCCATGTGCAGTTGCAAACCGTAGTCTTGCTTCTTTATGGCGGTTTTGGAGCAGTGGCTTCTTCCTTGCTGTGCGGCCTTTCAGGTTATGTCGATATAGGACTCATTTTACTGTGGATATAGATACTTTTGTACCTGTTTCCTTCAGCATCTTCACAAGGTCCTTTGCTGTTGTTCTGGGATTGATTTGCACTTTTCGCACCAAAGTACGTTCATCTCTAGGAGACAGAACGGGTCTCCTTCCTGAGCGGTATGACGGCTGCATGGTCCCATGGTGTTTATACTTGTGTACCATTGTTTGTACAGGTGAACGTGGTACCTTCAGGCATTTGGAAATTGCTCCCAAGGATGAACCAGACTTGTGGAGGTCTACAAATTTGTTTCTGAGGTCTTGGCTGATGTATTTTGATTTTCCCATGATGTCAAGCAAAGAGGCACTGAGTTTGAAGGTAGGCCTTGCAATATATCCACAGGTACACCTCCAATTGATTCAAATAATGTCAATTAGCCTATCAGAAGCTTCTAAAGCCATGACATCATTTTCTGGAATTGTCCAAGCTGTTTAAAGGCACAGTCAACTTAGTGTATGTAAACTTCTGACCCACTAGAATTGTGATACAGTGAATTATAAGTGAAATAATCTGTCTGTAAACAACTGCTGGAAAAATACTTGCATCATGCACAAAGTAGATGTCCTAACCGACTTGCCAAAGGAGTGGTCGAAAAACGAGTTTTAATGACTCCAACCTAAATGTATGTAAACTTCCGACTTCAACTGTATATACACCTGTTCTGAAAGGCCCCAGAGTGTGCAACACCACTAAGCAAGGGGCACCACCAAGCAAGCGGCACCATGAAGACCAAGGAGCTCTCCAAACAGGTCAGGGACAAAGTTGTGGAGAAGTACAGATCAGGGTTGGGTTATAAAAAAATATCTGAAACTTTGAACGTCCCACAGAGCACCATTAAATCCATTATTAAAAATGGAAAGAATATGGCAACACAACAAACCTGCCAAGTGAGGGCCGCCCACCAAAACTCACGGACCAGGCAAGGAGGGCATTAATCAGAGAGGTAACAAAGAGACCAAAGATAACCCTGAAGAAGCTGCAAAGCTACACGGCGGAGATTGGAGTATCTGTCCATAGGACCACTTTAAGCCGTACACTCCACAGAGCTGGGCTTTACGGGGAAACTGGTCAGAATTGAAGCAATGATGGATGGCGCTAAATACAGGGAAATTCTTGAGGGAAACCTGTTTCTGTCTTCCAGAGATTTGAGATTGGGACGGAGGTTCACCTTCCAGCAGGACAATGACCCTAAGCATACTGCTAAAGCAACACTCGAGTGGTTTAAGGGGAAACATTTAAATGTCTTGGAATGGTCTAGTCAAAGCCCAGACCTCAATCCAATTGAGAATATGTGGTGTGACTTAAAGATTGCTGTACACCAGTGGAACCCATCCAACTTGAAGGAGCTGGAGCAGTTTTGCCTTGAAGAATGGGCAAAAATCCCAGTGGCTAGATGTGCCAAGCTTATAGAGACATACCCCAAGAGACTTGCAGCTGTAATTGTTGCAAACGTGGCTCTACAAAGTATTGGGTTTGGGGGGGTGAATAGTAGTTATGGACACAAAAGTTTTCTGTTTTTTTGTCTTATTTCTTGTTTGTTTCACAATAAAACATATTTGCATCTTCAAAGTGGTAGGCATGTTGTGTAAATCAAATTTTAATTCCAGGTTGTAAGGCAACAAAATAGGAAAAATGCCAAGGGGGGTGAATACTTAACCAGCTCATCTATATGTTTTTAAAATGTCAAATCCATATAAATCCAAATGCCTAAGTATTTATATGCGGGAACACGTTAGATTGGAGAATGAGTGAACATGTAGTTCATCTGAAACATTCTTACGAGAGTTTAAAAACAACACGTAGGTGAAAGTCCACAAGCACAGGAACATTGCGTTTACTCAGATGAACTCATTGAATTCTCACTCTCGTTGAAGGATTTTCTGTTCAAGGTTACAATATCTGTCAAATAATGGAGTACGATGGGTCCATTTATGTGTTTAAACAGAAACAACGTGAATGTTAACAAGGACACTCTAAAGTATTGTCTTTAAGATATCCTATCCATACAGGAGAGCCAGTATGACCTGGTGTTTACTGACCCAGCATTTTGCTGTTTACTGTTCAGGACAAGTTGACTCTCCAGCCACATTACCAGGCTGTTTGTAATGAGTTTTTCCAACCAGGTGTGGAAATGATGCAGACAATTACATTGATGGAAGCCACAATCTATCTGCAATATCAAAGCTAATATACCCCCCAAAAAAATTTTTAAATAAAAAAGATGTATAATATTGTGTACCCCCACCTTCTAAAACCAAAGTTGCCCCCGGTGTTGATCCAGATTCAAATTTCCTGAGATTTACCAGAGATGAGTATATCACTTGTGATTATTATAATGTTAAGCAATTTAACAACCTGTATAGCAGTTCATCTAAGTCCAAGACAAGCTTATTTGCTATCTTTCATTTGAACGTTCATTCTTCCTAAAAATCATAACCACCTTGTTCATTATCTGTCTTCTCTCAGTCATGAATTTTCCATTGTTGCCCTTTCAGAAACATGATTGACTGAAGGTACAACCATGTATCGTATCTGAAGATTATGCCTTTGTTAAATGTTTTGGAGGAACAAAGAATGTTGTTTTATGATCTTAGTTCAAATGTAGCGTTGGGAGGGTGATGCCCCAGGGGAGACTGGTGATTGGCCAGAAGAGGGAGTCACCCCTCTTTTTGCATTGTTTATAAATAGGGGTTAAACGATGAGACGGCAGAACGGCCATAGCAATCTGGGGAGCCGTTCTCCGGACATCGCGAGTCTGTACCTATGCTGTAACCTCGTGATTTTAATAAAAGCCTTTCACACGATGCAGCATAACGGACTCTGTGTTGACAGCGATAATTGCCACCACTCATCATATACGACATAATAGCGCCCAACGTGGGGCTGGGTTTGCGTCTCTTCTGTGTTTCAGTCAACCGCCGGGCTAACTCTCTCTGAAGCATGGCCGAAAAAGGGTGAGTGTCCTTACCGCTTCGGAGTTGGTTAGAGTGGATATGACTTGTGTACACTGAAGAGATGTTCCATTATGACCTGGCCTCGGTGGCGTTGTTGCTGGTCGACTGGAGTCTGCTAAAATGTGATTTCATTGGTAACTATAGACAATGATAATTTAGAGTGATAAGTTTATATTTCATTGGTAACGGATGGCAATGAGGATTTAGAGCATAAATTTATATTTCATTGGTAACTATGGGCAATGACAAATTTAGGAAAACGGTAGGAGACATTTATATTTCATTGGTAACTATGGTCAATGATAAGGTTATATTTCATTGGTAACGGGTGACAATGGTTGGTAAATTCAGATATGTATACAATTTTAGAGCATTGCAGGTTTAGATAAGCCCTCGTGACGAACGGGGCGACCACCAGGGTGGGCCAAAATCCTGGAAAGGCATTAGGAGTTTCCAGGTCAGTCTGGGACTGGGGTTGGTGGGACATTTCTTGGGGATGGCTTACTCAACTTCTGTTCGACGGGATAGTTGCATTGGGGGGGATCGCTCACTGAAATAGCCATACCCACGGCAGAATAAATTTAGGGCAAACGAAACAGTAATCAATTAAAGACGCAATGCTGGGTTTGTTACATGTTGTAGGCCGCAGTTAGCTAAAGGCTAATGCTAATTGCTAAATGCTAATTGTGTTGTGTGCTGCATGATAACTTCAACCTTGGAGGTCCACTGCGATGGATTCAAGCCTCTTAAACTTGTTTGTATGTGGTGGAACTGAAAGTTCTACGCAAATGTGAGCTCTGTTATGTGTAATTTTGTGAGTATAAGGTATAAAATAGTGACGCTGTAGCGTAATGCTATCGTTCTGTTGTGTGGTAAGCATGGGCTTAGGTGGATGTGCGCAGGCGCTTGATTTTACGGGGCTAAAAACTACGACATGAGGCTGGGCTAAGCCTACAAAACAAAATGGTTGGTTAGGGTCATATCTGGGGGCTGCAGGGAGACGGAGAAACATTTACATTTTAGTCATTTAGCAGACGCTCTTATCCAGAGCGACTTACAGTTAATGCATACATTATTTATTTGTTCATACCCCCTGTGGGAATCGAACCCACAACCCTGGCGTTGCAAACGCCATGCTCTATCAACTGAGCTACATCCCTGCTGGCCATTCCCTCCCCTACCCTGGAAGACACTGGGCCAATTGCGCGCCGCCCCATGGGTCTCCCGGTCGCGGCCGGCTACAACAGAGCCTGGATTCGAACCAGGATCTCTAGTGGCACAGCTAGCACTGCGATGCAGTGCCTTAGACCACTGCGCCACTCGGGAAACACACAGACAGAGAGATTTTAGCACGAGTATTCTAGTTTAAAGATTGGTTAAAGATGAAACTTGTGGTGTGTCCTATTGAATTGATAAATTAAATATATGTTGGCGAAGAATAATGCATTGAATTAAATGACGGATTAAAATAAAAATGTTTTGTTAAAATAAAATAAAAATGTTTGAGCGATCTATTTAGTTCTGAGTTTAGTCTTAGAGTGAATAAGGTAGAACGAACGAATATTGAATGGTTGGAAATACTCAGTGAGTGCATTAACTACTAGAAGCTGTTTCTGTGTCTTTGTCCCTTGTCATGAGAGACAGGAGAGAGGGGGAGCGAGGAGATACAGGAAGTGATCACGTGACGCGGCAGAGGATCAAGTCAAAAAAAAATAAGGTTTTGAGACTGTTACAAGATATGTGATGTTATGACAATTTTACATAGGCTTGGCAAATACGATTTCATTAAAAATTGCATTTTGGAAGCTCTGTATCACTGGGGTTTGATTACAGATGTGTTGGGAATCAAGGATGGATTGAGGATTGTTCTGTAAATTTAAGATAATTAGAGCTAATAGAGCAAGGGGTTATGGGAATTGGAGTATTGAAGGGTTGTAAGGTTAGAAGGCTTTGTTTATGGGTATTTTAGTCTGAAGATGACTAACTTGCATTTACTGGCAGTTGATGGGTTGTGGTAAGATAGTCAACACTAATTGATAAATTGGTGACATAGAATATAGGAATAAAAAATTTGTTTTAAATTATTCATAATTTTTGATTGAGGTTTTAATTGGTTTTTTATTTTTAATTAAAATGGTTTTTGAATAAGGTATTTAATTGAATTTTGTAATATTAATATTTTATTTTATTTGATTTTTTGGGGGGTTCTTAGGGTTATATTAATAATTTAAGGGGGGAAGCCATAGCCATAGGCTATACAGTCTAAAATAACATAGTTCACAATAAAGGAATATAAAAGGCTTGATATAGGGGAAAATTGATTAAAATAGTCATTTTTTAATCAAAGTAGGGTTAGAAAGACTAATGGCAGATGTTAGTACACCTTTCTCACATACGGATTCAGCAGAAAGACACCCACCTTACGAGAAGGAAGCTTTCAGTGATCATCTAGCATGGTGATTATGGCATCAGAGATGAAGACGAATACGAGCAGAAACGACGATGAAGATGAATTCAAAACTCCAGAAGGAAGGAAAACCGGGATGTCTGGGAACTTAAGGAGATGAGGATGATGAAGATGAGAGTGATTGAGAGAGGTCATGGGTGGATATGACTCTGTGATCAGAAGGAAGTGGCAAGAGAGGAAAGAAGGATACTGGAGACTTGATCTCTGATGAAGGTTGAAGAAAGAAGGGTACAAGAGCAAAGAAGAAATGGAGATATAGGCAGATTGCTTATCATGCCTGGATAAATCGAATAAGAAGTAACACGATTGGATGAAGAATTCAAGAATGGAAGGAGAAGAACACATTGAGGTCAAGAAGAGCCCACTAGTAAGAAGATGATGGAAGATGATATTTCGAGGACAGAACTTAGAACTAAGGTTGAAGAATACTGATATGTCAACGACGAGAAGGAACAGGACCAAGAAAACTGCTGAGAGAATCCCAAGAACAGGAGAAAACAACAGAGGAAGATGAAGGAGAAAGTGAAGATCACCTGTTCTAGAAGAGATGAAGGGGGGTGCATTGCTGAGAGCATCGATTAGAGAAGAAGAGAAAATAGCTAACAGTTGAAACAACCGGCCATTAGAAGTGATAGTGAATAGGGGAAAAACTTATTTGGGTTTAGGACTAAAGAGGTTAAACATCTCACTAATTGATAACGAATTAGGATAGGGATTTGAGGTAGTAAAACAGTTAATCAAAATAGACATACTAATAGTAGAAGATACTGTTATTGCTGTGTTGGGAAGAGAATTGAATTGTACAATAAGATGTACACTAGACTGTCTATTAAGACAATCTGTCTGAAAAGTTAAAAGGGGTGATTATTATTCTGGGTTACATTCTTACACTAAGGGATTTGAGGCTAGGCTAAAAGGTGGTTAGTCGTTTTGCCAAGTCTGTGTGTAATGAGTCAGAAGCAGGGGAGGAACTTTCCCAATCACATATTCTAAAATTTGGTGGTAAGAGATTTTGTCAATAAGTCAGGGGAAAAGGTTTTAAATGTTATGAGAGAAAAGATCAGATTAAAATAAGTTAGGAGTAGATTAGGGTTGAAAGAACTCTGAGACAGTAAGCTAAGTTTCAAAGTTAGTAGTAAGACAGAGAGAGAACAGTGAGGAAGGACATTTTAAAGTTTAGTGGGAAGATATGGTAGGAGTTTAGATCTGTTAGGAGTCGATGCATTGATAAGAGAAGCTTGAGGGTGATTGAGTATCTATAGTTACAGTTCCCAGCAGGAAGATCAAGGTAATTATGGGTGTATTTTGTGTAATTAAAGGTTTGAAAGTCAGGGATTTAGAGAAAGGACTGAGATTTGGGGAAAAAGTGACACTAGTGGTGATAGAGGGAAGTACAAGTAAGGAGTTCAAAGTCTTAGGGGAAAACTGGGGGAAAATTAGGAGTAACTAAGGACATCAACACGTGAGTCTATTATAACAACAGTAAGAAGCAATTTAACTCTTTCAACATTGATAGTTATTAAAGCCATAAATATATCGCATTTGATTATAAGGGAACCAATACAGCACCAATGTTAGGGAAAACTACTTATTAGGGTTTAGGATGGGGACGTTTCTCCCATATGGAGAGATAATTATGGAGAATAAGTATTGTTATCAGGACCAGGAGTAAAAGGAGGTATAGTTTAGAAGAGGGTTAGGAGTGACTGTTCACTTATGTTGCGTAATGTTACAGAGAAAGGTCAGGGAGAAGATGTGTACTTATCTAGTGCAAGCATTAGAATTTGTTCCGGTTCAGAATTATTGGTTAAAGGGCTATGTAATTCATAAAGTGATGCCTATAATGGAAGATTTGAAATCTGTTGAAGCTTCCGCAGTCACCAAGGGAGTTCAGGAAGTGTAGATTATGGTAGTCACTCCAACAGTAGATAATACACAGAGGATAATGGGAACTTTTGTACTAGAAGTAATTAAGGTTAATAAATCAACTACTTTAATGATAACTTTGGAAGGGATTAATGATACGATGTAGGGAGTATGACATCGACAACAACTTTTCTGAAATTAAATGGGGAATGTTAGACTCATGGGTTATGTTACGGATGGAGAGTGCTGTCAATGATAGTACGAATAGGGTTAAAATAGGAGAACAGAGAGTAGTAGAGAGAATATAGATTCATCATGAAAGGACAGGATGAGATCTTTGATTTTAATGACAGACAGGGGGAGGTATCTGATCAGTACCGCTCGTTCTTCTGTTGTGGAAATTGGAGATATATTAACTCATTCTGTAAGATCAGTGAGGAATCTTGAAGGTCCATGTCTGTTGAGAATTCCAGCACCAAACGTGTTAGACGGTCGCGCGGCCTCTATCAGGTATGGGTCAGTCTTATGATTTGTCATGACTGTGGTATTGGCAACAGTCATTGACAGATAAAATAATGTAGTTGTCAGAACAGTGGTTTAAGCCTAGGGTTAGGTGGAATTGGGTTAAATGAATTACCCTATGGGAATTGTTAAATGGGAAAGGAAAATCAGGTAACCACAGAATCCTGAAGTATTCAGGTGAAACATTGAGGGCTAAAAGTTGTTTTATAAAAGATAGGATATAAGGGTATGTTTATGGGAATATCAGATTGGGATGTTATATGATAACTTTGGATTAGCATGAACATAAGGTTAGAGATGACAAATATAATGTAACTTTTTATGTACCAGGTAGTAGAAAAGCAGGACTTTGATGGTTAAACGATTAGCTTTTGACTGACAATGTCACTATGGGGAATTTTAGAGATATTTAGGGGTTTGGGGGTGATAAAGCATATATATATACTTATATTAGGGATGGACAGGATTTGGTTACATGTCAACGTTGAAGCTTCCATATGAGGCTTTTACTATTAAAAGAGGAGGGGTCCCGAACACAGAACAATCTGAATTTAGGTCTAGAAATTGGGTAAAGAGAGATATGGTGACATTTAATAGTCTTTAAGTCTAAGGGAGAAGGGGACGGTTTCCATGGTATGGTGTAACATTTGGGAAGATCATATTGATAACTATTAGTTATAATTTGAGTCCAGATAGTTCAGAAAAGATCACGAGTGTTATAGATGCGTTGGAAAATATCAGGGATGCATTTGGTTGCAAGATCAGTTAGGCCAGTAGGGGGCAGTGATGGGTTAATGACAGCTTTGATAGCACTGTGTAATATGTTACTGACTTTTGAGGAAGCTATGAGATTGAAATAGGTTGGAGAATGATGCCTGGAGGCAACACTCAGATGCCGGTGTTGACTGTTCCGGATCTGGACGAAGACGGACGAGGGGGTCTAGATGGACTACTGAATGGATAAATATCCTTTTTGATTATTTGATCATTTTATTTTTATTGTTTCAAGGAAAACATTTTTTTTTTTTTTTTAGTATGATTTTAGAATGATTTTATGAATCAAGGGGGGGATAGGTTAATGTGATTCATACATCATTTATATGTCATTTTTATATTCTTAAATTGATGTTGAGGTTTAATTTGAAAATGTTGTTTTGCAAAAGATACTGTTTGGTCGTTTATTTTCTTGTCATTCCAGAAGCATTTGGGAGAACATGTGGAGATTGGAATACTCAAACAAAGACAATATGAAGGGACAATATGACTGGAGGAGATGAAACAAGGAGGGTGTGGCTGATTCCATCATCAACAAGTCCATTGGAAGAGGACACTACAGGGAGATGAAGTGTAGTGGACTACATTCCAGTGTTTGCAATGAAATATAGACATGTGTAATACATAATTGTGTCATATTTTTAGGTATTAATTTTGGTAGAATGATGTTTGATGTTATTGACTACATGTAAGGATCTTAGATGTTTTTGTTTATTTCGGTGAATGTTTAGGGACAGAGAGGCTAGGAAGGGAGAGTTTCATTGTCCGGTCCTATGGGTTGACCAGCCGTACAATGAATGTTTATGGATAGGATTTTGTTTGCAGGGGCTTACATGTGTATTTAATTGCATCATACTTTCAAATGCATTCACATGGTTAATGAGGTTATCTGGAGTACCGACGGTGGTTGCCTGGGGCAGAGGGACCGTGAGAGAATTTTACTGTCTTGATTGATATGGATGGATGGCTGCTGGACAGTTTTTCGCTCTTACACTCCATAGAGATTTCTTCATATGTCATAGTAATGTATTCACACTTCATAAACAAGTATTTCATAGAAAGGTATTTACACTCTAGAGGAGAATGTGTTTGGTTTAATGTTAAAGATACTCAATAAGATAAATGGTTAATAGTCATAATCTTATTCTGTTTGTTTTCGAGACGTTTATTTCGTCTCGAAAGGGGGGAATATCGTATCTGAAGATTATGCCTTTGTTAAATGTTTTGGAGGAACAAAGAATGTTGTTTTATGATCTTAGTTCAAATGTAGCGTTGGGAGGGTGATGCCCCAGGGGAGACTGGTGATTGGCCAGAAGAGGGAGTCACCCCTCTTTTTGCATTGTTTATAAATAGGGGTTAAACGATGAGACGGCAGAACGGCCATAGCAATCTGGGGAGCCGTTCTCCGGACATCGCGAGTCTGTACCTATGCTGTAACCTCGTGATTTTAATAAAAGCCTTTCACACGATGCAGCATAACGGACTCTGTGTTGACAGCGATAATTGCCACCACTCATCATATACGACACATGCTTTATGACATGTCTCCTCATAATGCTGTTCACAACTGTAGAACCTCAATAGTGGGAGGAGGAGCATCCATTTTTGTTCATAAATGTTTTAAATTCTTTGTAGAGAGAACCTCGCACTTACATCTGATAACATTGATGTTGAATCTCTTTTCATAGAAAATCCCTCCTGTTCATTTTTTTGGTGGTAAAAAAGTGGTAATTGTCTGCATCTATCGGCCACCCAATTCTGACATTAGTAGTTTTATTGATATCCTTGCATCAACCTTGGATTTGATTAGTAATGAAGATTTTCTATTGGGTGTGTGATGGAAATTGTAATGTTGGTGCTTACCTATTCTATACATTTCTATATTCTATTCATGTGCTGTTCTAATAACCAATTTCTGTGTTCATGCAAGTGACTGATCGGACGAATCCTCACTTATCAGTATCTGCAATTTGGCAGTACGCCCAGACCTTGTTTTGAGAACGTGAGGAGAAAGATATCTCAGTTTCAAGGTCTCAGATTAGAGAGAAGAAGCCTTGTGAGGTATTGGTCTATCACATGGATGAAACAAAACGGTAATGATTAATTAATTATGCTAAATCATGCAAATATAACTTGTCTGTGTATAGCCGTATATAAGACAACTGCTGGGACTGCCCCGGGGCTTCTGACAGACGTGTGTACTATGGTGCATTGAGTTAGTTGGAACCTCTCCAGCGCGCTGACAAATAAACTATGATTCATTTAAGATTTACTTCGAGTGTCCCTGTGTAAGAATTTCCACAACAGGTGTTTACAACATAAACTTATTTAAAAGTAAGAACCACTCACTAACACCTGACTTTTTGAATACTTTATACTCCAGCTATCTGTATCCTCTCATCTATAAGCCCACAAGAATGACCAGTTCATCTGCCACCCTTATTGATAATATGGCTAATACAGGTATACTTTATATGGACATTTCTGACCACTTTCCAATTTTCCACTTCTCTTTGGCAGCTGGAAATGAACAGATTTGAATGATTAGTAGCATTAAGGGTAGAATATTTAACAAAAGTAATTGTGAGCGCTTTAAGATGTTTATTGATGATATTTCATGGGGAAATGTTTATAATCAGGCCGTTGTGGAATCTGCTTACCAGACTTTTCTCACATCTTTCAATTCTGTATTTCACCACTGCTTTCCCTTAGTTAAACCACATAAGAGAGCAGCAGATGAATTCTGGAAACCTTGGTTTACAACCGGTCTCAGAAAATCCTCAGTTAAGAAAAACAGGTTGTATAAAATGTATCTGTCACGCCCTGACCTGGAGAGACTGTTATTCTCTAGGTAGTTTGGTCAGGGTGTGAAACTCTATGTTTTGTATTTCTATGTTTGGCCGGGTGTGGTTCCCAATCAGAGGCAGCTGTCGCTCGTTGTCTCTGATCGGGGATCATACTTAGGCAGCCAGTTTTCCTGCCTGGGTTGTGGGATCTTGTTTGTGTTTTGGTGTGTTTGGCTTGTTTGTGTATAGCCTTTCGACGTCACGTTTCGTTGCCTTTTGTTGTTTTGTCAGTGTTTATTGTTTTAATAAACATGTATGCATTCCACGCTGCGCCTTGGTCTAATCCGTCTCTCAACGATCGTGACAGTATCTCACAAATCCCTCGCCCCTGAACTCTGCAAATTACAAAAAGTATAAAAATAAATTTATTTCGGATATCCCCCCAAAAGTATTTTGCAAACAAATTCCAAGAATCCTAAAATAAAATAAAGTCAACTTGGAAAATCATCAATCAACTGTTGAATAAGAAAAGGTAATCTACAACTATCCCATCTCAATTTATTGTTGAAAATATGAAATCAGTGTCTTCCTCAATTACTGAGCCAAATCAATGCAAACAGGTATTGTTCCTAAAGATTTGAAAATGGCCAAAGTTATCCCCCTCTATTAATCTGGGGATCCCAGATCTTTTACAAATTATCGCCCAGTATCTGTACTACCATGTTGTTCTAATATCCCAGAACAATTGGTGTATAAGAGAATGCTGAAACATTTAAATCAACACCATTCTATATGAGCACCAATATGGTTTTCGTAAAACAGATATGGCTCTTTTGCAACTTGTGGATAAATTTTTTACAGCCCTAAACAACAATGAATACGTTCTTGGCATCTTTTTAGACTTATCCAAAGCGTTTGACACGGTTGATCATGAAATATTACTTTCTAAATTGCACTATTACGGTTTTCATGATTATACTTATACAGTGGCTTGCGAAAGTATTCACCACCCTTGGCATTTTTCCTATTTTGTTGCCTTACAACCTGGAATTAAAATGGATTTTTTGGGGGTTTGTATCATTTGATTTACACAACATGCCTACCAGTTTGATGATGCATAATATGTTTTATTGTGAAACAAATAAGAAATAAGACTTTTGCCCATTCTTCAAGGCAAAACTGCTCCAGCTCCTTCAAGTTGGATGGGTTCTGCTGGTGTACAGCAATCTTTAAGTCATAGCACAGATTCTCAATTGGATTGAGGTCTGGGCTTTGACTAGGCCATTCCAAGACATTTAAATGTTTCCCCTTAAACCACTCGAGTGTTGCTTTAGCAGTATGCTTAGGGTCATTGTCCTGCTGAAAGGTGAACCTCTGTCCCAATCTCAAATCTCTGGAAGACTGAAACAGGTTTCCCTCAAGAATTTCCCTTTATTTAGCGCCATCCATCATTGCTTCAATTCTGACCAGTTTCCCCGTAAAGCCCAGCTCTGTGGAGTGTACGGCTTAAAGTGGTCCTATGGACAGATACTCCAATCTCCGCCGTGTAGCTTTGCAGCTTCTTCAGGGTTATCTTTGGTTTCTTTGTTACCTCTCTGATTAATGCCCTCCTTGCCTGGTCCGTGAGTTTTGGTGGGCGGCCCTCACTTGGCAGGTTTGTTGTGTTGCCATATTCTTTCCATTTTTAATAATGGATTTAATGGTGCTCTGTGGGACGTTCAAAGTTTCAGATATTTTTTTATAACCCAACCCTGATCTGTACTTCTCCACAACTTTGTCCCTGACCTGTTTGGAGAGCTCCTTGGTCTTCATGGTGCCGCTTGCTTGGTGGTGCCCCTTGCTTAGTGGTGTTGCACACTCTGGGGCCTTTCAGAACAGGTGTATATACAGTTGAAGTCGGAAGTTTACATACACTTAGGTTGGAGTCATTAAAACTCGTTTTTCGACCACTCCACAAATTTCTTGTTAACGAACTATAGTTTTGGCAAGTCGGTTAGGACATCTACTTTGTGCATGATGCAAGTATTTTTCCAGCAGTTGTTTACAGACAGATTATTTCACTTATAATTCACTGTATCACAATTCTAGTGGGACAGAAGTTTACATACACTAAGTTGACTGTGCCTTTAAACAGCTTGGACAATTCCAGAAAATGATGTCATGGCTTTAGAAGCTTCTGATAGGCTAATTGACATTATTTGAATCAATTGGAGGTGTACCTGTGGATATATTGCAAGGCCTACCTTCAAACTCAGTGCCTCTTTGCTTGACATCATGGGAAAATCAAAATACATCAGCCAAGACCTCAGAAACAAATTTGTAGACCTCCACAAGTCTGGTTCATCCTTGGGAGCAATTTCCAAATGCCTGAAGGTACCACGTTCACCTGTACAAACAATGGTACACAAGTATAAACACCATGGGACCATGCAGCCGTCATACCGCTCAGGAAGGAGACCCGTTCTGTCTCCTAGAGATGAACGTACTTTGGTGCGAAAAGTGCAAATCAATCCCAGAACAACAGCAAAGGACCTTGTGAAGATGCTGAAGGAAACAGGTACAAAAGTATCTATATCCACAGTAAAATGAGTCCTATATCGACATAACCTGAAAGGCTGCACAGCAAGGAAGAAGCCACTGCTCCAAAACCGCCATAAAGAAGCAAGACTACGGTTTGCAACTGCACATGGGGACAAAGATCGTACTTTTTGGAGAACTGTCCTCTGGTCTGATGAAACAAAAATATAACTGTTTGGCCATAATGACCATTGTTATGCTTGGATGAGAAAGGGGTGGGCTTGCAAGTCGAAGAACACCATCCCAACCGTGAAGCACGGGGTTGGCAGCATCATGCTGTGGGGGTGCTTTGCTGCAGGAGGGACAGGTGCACTTCACAAAATAGATGGCATCATGAGGAAGGAAAATGATGTGGATATATTGAAGCAATATCTCAAGACATCCGTCAGGAAGTTAAAGCTTGGTCGCAAATGGGTCTTCCAAATGGACAATGACCCCAAGCATACTTCCAAAGTTGTGGCAAAATGGCTTAAGGACAACAAAGACAAGGTATTGGAGTGGCCATCACAAAGCCTTGACCTCAATCCTATAGAAAATGTGTGGGCAGAACTGAAAATGCATGTGCGAGCAAGGAGGCCTACAAACCTGACTCAGTTACACCAGCTCTGTCAGGAGGAATGGGCCAAAATTCACCAAACTTATTGTGGGAAGCTTGTGGAAGGCTACCCGAATCGTTTGACCCAAGTTAAACAATTTAAAGGCAATTCTACCAAATACTAATTGAGTGTATGTAAACTTCTGACCCACTGGGAATGTGATGAAAGAAATAAAAGCTGAAATATATCATTCTCTCTACTATTATTCTGACAATTCACATTCTTAAAATAAAGTGGTGATCCTAACTGACCTAAGACAGGGAATTTCTACTAGGATTAAATGTCAGGAATTGAGAAAAACTGAGTTTAAATGTATTTGGCTAAGGTTTATGTGAATTTCCGACGTCAACTGTATACTGAGATCATGTGACAGATCATGTGACACTTAGATTGCACACAGGTGGACTTTATGTAACTAATTATGTGACTTCTGAAGGTAATTGGTTGCACCAGATCTTATTTAGGGGCTTCATAGCAAAGGGGGTGAATACATATGCACGCACCACTTTTCCGTTATTTATTTGTTAAATTTTTTTTAAACAAGTTATTTTTTTCATTTCACTTCACCAATTTGGACTATTTGGTGTATGTCCATCACATGAAATCAAAATCAAAATCCATTTAAATTACAGGTTGTAATGCAACAAAATAGGAAAAACGCCAATGGCGATGAATACTTTTGCAAGGCACTGTAAGACATGGGGAATGGTGCAATGGCTAAATGTCCATCTACACTGTTTACCCACCATACATTGTAGACTAGAGGTAGCTGGAGATAGCGAGCCACCAAAATACCTGCTCCCCATGCTGGGTCAGTAAGCACCTGGTCTAACTGGCTCTCCTCCAGGGATAGGATATCTTAAAGAATATACATTGAGTGTACAAACCATTAGAAACACGTGCACTTTCCTTGACATAGACTGACCAGGTGAATCGAGGTGAAAGCTATGATCCCTTATTGATGTCATTTGTTAAATCCACTTCATTCAGTGTAGATGAAGGGGAGGAGACAGGACAAAGAAGGATTTTTAAGCCTTGAGAGAATTGAGACATGGATTGTGTGTGTATGCCATTCATAGGGTGAATGGGCAAGACAAAATATTGAAGTGCTTTTGAACGGGGTATGGTAGTAGCTGCCAGATGCACCGGTTTGAGTGATCTATAACTCACATATCTATGTGAATTTTGTCAGGTCGCCCAAAATGTTACATCTTGCAGCTGGGTTTTTCACGCTCAACAGTTTGTATCAAGAATGGTCCACCATCCAAAGGACATCCAGCCAACTTGACACAACTGTGGGAACCACTGGAGTCAACACGGGCCAGCATCCCTGTGGAATGCTTGCGACACCTTGTAGAGTCCATGCCCTGATAAATTGAGGCTGTTCTCAGGGCAAAATTGCAACTTAATATTAGGAAGGTGTTCCTAATGTTTTGTACACTCAGTGTACTTTAGTGACCTTGTTAACATTCACATTGTTTCTGTCATGATTTAACTGGATATGAACCCAAATGCAGACAACTACACCGAGCCAGAGAAGGTTTATTACAAAGTAAAATTGTCCAGGTTTCCAAAAATAGGGGGGGAAGAGCAAGTCCAGGTCTACAGGGAGGGTAACAGATCCAGGTTCTGAGCAGGAGTGGTACCGTAACGTCCTAGTGTCCGGGGTGAGTCCAAAAGGGAAGTCCAGTAGTGGTAAACGGGATGGTGGTGGCAGGAGTGAAGCGGAGGCAGGAGTCAGGTTCCAATAATCTGTGGCACAGGAGAAATGTAAATAGAACAGGCCAAAAACACAAAGAGCGAAAACAAGCAGGTTGAATCAGCAGCGAGACTAACATGGTTGTCTTGACTATGATCTGATGATGAGTGGCAAGTTTGACCGGGTCTTTAAGGCTGAGGTGATTATGGTGAATGAGCTGCAGCTGGAACCCTGACTCCCGCACACCAGACTTCACTCCTGCAATCAAGAACAGACAGAGGGGAGGGGGAGAGCAGAGAGAGAGCTACCTAGCAGCAGTAGGCCTAACAGTACCCCCCCCCTCTACGGACGCCACCCGGCGGCCGACAGGGTTTATCAGGATGTAACCTATGAAAATCACGGACCAGAGCAGGATCCACAATGAAGCTCCTGGGAACCCAGGAACGTTCCTCAGGACCATAACCCTCCCAATCCACCAGGTACTGGAAACCACGACCCCGGCGGTGAACATCCAGAAGTCGCCGGACAGTGTAGACAGGACCCCCACCCACGATCCTGGGCGGAGGAGGGGGACGAGAGGGCGGGCACAGAGGGCTAACAGACACAGGCTTAATCTGGGACACATGAAAAGTGGAATGAACCCGTAGGGAGGCAGGAAGCTGTAGTTTAACCGCGCAGGGGTTAACAATAGACAGTATTTTGAACGGTCCTATAAAACGCGGCGCCATCTTCTTAGATTCCACTTTCAATGGAAGATCACGTGACTTAAGCCATACCTCTTGACCAGGAGAGTAACCGGGAGCCTGGGACCGGTGACGGTTGGCTTGCCTCTGCATGTACGCCGAAGCTCGGGACAGAGCTACCCTGGCCTTCCTCCAGACCTTGAAGCAGCGGCGCATGTGGGACTGCACCGAGGGTACCGCCAGTTCCCTCTCTTGAGAAGGGAACAGGGGAGGTTGATAACCAAGAGCGCACAGAAAGGGAGACAAACCAGAGGAAGCGTTAGTCAAGGTGTTATGAGCATATTCCACCCAGGGGAGCATGGAGCTCCATGACCCAGGGTTAGACCCTGTGACACAGCGGAGAGCGGTCTCCATCTCCTGGTTCGCTCTCTCGGC
The DNA here is from genome assembly GCF_964263955.1 of Coregonus lavaretus. NCBI lineage: Eukaryota > Metazoa > Chordata > Actinopteri > Salmoniformes > Salmonidae > Coregonus > Coregonus lavaretus. Next base: position 4,643,316 of record NC_139991.1, on the reverse strand, counting down.
TTGCCCGTTGGTCTGGGGGTGATATCCAGAGGACAGGCTGGATGTGATGCCCAAAGCTTTACAGAAAGCTTTCCATACCTGGGAGACAAACTGGGGACCCCTGTCAGAGACAATATCAGTGGGTAGACCATGAGAGCGGAACACATGTTCCACCAAAATATCAGCAGTTTCTCTGGCAGTGGGCAGTTTAGGTAGGACCAAAAAAATGAGCAAACTTAGAAAAACGATCAATTACAGTAAGAATGACAGTCTTTTCAGTCGAGGGGGGAAGTCCAGTGACAAAATCCAATGCAATGTGGGACCAGGGCCGGCTGGGTATTGGCAGAGGTCGTAGATGACCAGCACTGGCCTGGGTGGAGTTCTTACTTCGTGCACATACCGTACAAGCAGCAATGAAGGCTCGAGTGTCCGCCTCCATCCTGGGCCACCAGAACTTCCGTCGCAAAAAGTCAAGGGTCCGAGTAACTCCAGGGTGACAGGTAAGGGGAGACGAGTGAGCCCACTGAAGTACCTGGGAGCGAACAGACTCAGGGACAAACAACCGGTTAGGAGGACCGCTCCCAGGGTCAGCTTGTAGATGTTGAGCCAGTCTAACAATCCCTTCGATGTCACATGTAATGGCAGCAATACTGCAGGTAGGAGGCAAGATGGGTTCAGGGTTACTACCAGTATCAACAGCAGAATGTACACGAGACAGGGCGTCAGGCTTGACGTTGCGTGACCCAGGATGGTAAGACAGGGAATAATTGAATCTACCAAAAAAGTGCCCACCTGGCTTGACGGGGATTGAGCTGCTTCGCTGACTGGATGTATGCCAGATTTTTATGATCCGTCCAAACGATGAAGGGTTGTTTCGCCCCCTCCAACCAATGCCGCCACTCCTCGAGAGCCAGCTTAACGGCGAGCAGTTCACGATTTCCAACATCATAATTCCTCTCTGCCTGAGAAAGTGTTCGTGAAAGAAAAGCACAGGGATGCAGTTTGTTATCTTCAGGTGAACGTTGTGACAACACCGCACCTACCCCAGTGTCGGATGCGTCCACCTCCACGACAAACTGGCGGTCGGGGTCAGGCTGCATCAGAATGGGAGCCAAGGCGAAGCGATGTTTCAGCTCTTCGAACGCTGATTCGGCCCCTTCATTCCAAGCGAGCGGTAGTGAGATGGAGGTGAGAGTGGTGAGTGGCGCAGCAATGCGGCTGTAGTCCTTGATGAACCTCCTGTAGAAGTTCGCAAACCCCAAGAATCGTTGAAGTTGTTTGCGGGTGGAGGGGGCTGGCCAGTCCGTGACAGCAGAGATCTTGCTGGGTCCATCCGCAACTCCCCCTGAGCTATTATGTAACCCAAAAAAGAGGTTTCAGACACATGAAATTCACATTTCTCCATCTTCACAAATAGTTTGTTCTCCAACAACCTTTGTAACACCTGGCGCACATGCAGTTCATGTTCCTGGGAGGACTTCGAGTAAATCAGGATATCATCCAGATAGACAAAAACAAAACGATTCACTGGTGAATGATGTCCCGAAGGACATCATTCACCAGTGCCTGAAAAACAGCAGGGGCATTAGACAAACCAAAAGGCATAACCAGATACTCAAAATGTCCCAAGGGTGTGTTGAAGGCAGTCTTCCATTCATCGCCTTTACGAATGCGCACCAGGTGATACGCATTTCGTAGATCCAGTTTCGTAAAGATAGTTGCACCATGAAGGAGGGGAAAAGCAGAATTAATTAAAGGCAGAGAATATTTGTTCTTAATGGTGATGTTGTTAAGTCCACGGAAATCAATACAGGGTCTGAGGGTCTTATCCTTCTTTCCAACAAAAAAGAATCCCGCTCCTACAGGTGACGAGGAAGGACGAATAATACCTGCCGCCAAGGAGTCCCGAATGTAGTTCTCCATAGCCTCCGTCTCCGGGCGGGAGAGACTGTACAGGCGACTGTTAGGGAGCGGGGCTCCTGGCTGGAGGTCAATGGCGCAGTCGTATGGCCGGTGAGGAGGAAGAGAAGTAGCTCTGTGTTTGCAGAAAACGGATGCCAGGTCATGATACACGTCAGGGACAACAGAGAGATCCATGGACTCCAGTGGAGGTTGAGGCACAGTGCTGGCAGGGGTCTGAGCAGAACACAAACAGTTCACATGACAAAATGTGCTCCATGAAACAATTCTACCTGTCACCCAATCAATGTGTGGATTGTGTCTTATGAGCCAGGGGATACCAAGGACCAGGGGGGTCTGTGGGCAGTCAATTATGTGAAATTGAATGTTCTCCTGATGATTACCCGACACTCTGAGACAAACAGGAACAGTCTGATGAGTAATACGGGTCAACAATTGTCCATTTTGACCCTTAGCCTGCAGCGGACGGTCCATAAGAACAGTCTCTAAATCCATTTGTTGAGCCAACTCTCGATCCAAAAAGCTTTCATCGGCACCAGAGTCAACCAGCGCACTAACAGGGAAATTCTGGGACTGCCACTGGAGGGATGCCTGGAGCAGAATGCGGGGAGAAGAGGAAGAATCCGCTGCTCGGCTCACCAAAACTTCTCCCATTAATGATGAGCCAGCCCTTTTCCCGGACGAACTGGGCAGGAAGGAACGAAATGACCAGCTTCTCCACAATACAGGCAGACACGAGCCTGAATACGACGTGCACGCTCCTCTGAGGACAACCGTGCACGACCCACCTCCATGGCTTCGGGAAGACTCGGCCTTCTCCGTAGGGAAGAGGCGGGGAGGAGTTGGTTGACGACAGACAGGTTGCTTGGAACTAACACTCCTCTCACGGCGGCGCTCCCGAATCCGATTATCCAACCTGATGGTGAGTGAAATAAGATTATCCAGCGTAGGCGATTCATCATATGACACCAATTCATCTTTCAAAGTCTCAGACAAAGCATTAATGAACACTCCTTGTAATGCCTCGTCATTCCAACCACTCACTGCCGCTAAGTTCCGAAACTCCACTGCCATCTCCGCCACACTGCGAGACCCCTGCCGAAGAGAAAACAACCCTTTAGCAGCCTCCTTGCCCCGTACGGGGTGGTCGAAAACCTTCCTCATCTCAGTGGTGAAGGCAACGTAAGCGTTGCAAATGTCCGACTGACTCTCCCAGACCGCGGATCCCCAAGAACGAGCGGAACCGCTAGTAGAGTTGATAAGGTAGGCAATACGGGCTCTTTCTGAGGCGTAGGTGAGGGGCTGTTGTTCAAACACTAACGAGCATTGAGTCAAAAAATCACCACAGGTTCCCATCATAGCGCTCTGGAGCAGGAACAAAAGGCTCTCTGATCTGGGCTGGAGGAGCAGGAAAAACAGGCGGAGCAGGAGAAGGAGCAGTTTGTATGCCATGAACGAGGGGTGCATTATTAACTTGGGTAGTAAGGGCAGACACTTGATTGGTGAGTACTTGAACCTGATTAAGCAGCATCTGACTGTTCTCAGAAATAGTCTTAAACAAAGTATCATGTTGGCCAAGTAAAATGCCCTGATTGGCTATGGCAGTCCGAATTTGAGTGCACTCTGGGGTGGTATCTGAGCTGCTGTCTGCTGGGTTCATGTTGGTCAGATCATACTGTCATGATTTAACTGGATATGAACCCAAATGCAGACAACTACACCGAGCCAGAGAAGGTTTAACAGGTTTATTACAAAGTAAAATTGTCCAGGTTTCCAAAAATAGGGGGGAAGAGCAAGTCCAGGTCTACAGGGAGGGTAACAGATCCAGGTTCTGAGCAGGAGTGGTACCGTAACGTCCTAGTGTCCGGGGTGAGTCCAAAAGGGAAGTCTAGTAGTGGTAAATGGGATGGTGGTGGCAGTGAAGCGGAGGCAGGAGTCAGGTTCCAATAATCTGTGGCACAGGAGAAATGTAAATAGAACAGGCCAAAAACACAAAGAGCGAAAACAAGCAGGTTGAATCAGCAGCGAGACTAACATGGTTGTCTTGACTATGATCTGACGATGAGTGGCAAGTTTGACCGGGTCTTTAAGGCTGAGGTGATTATGGTGAATGAGCTGCAGCTGGAACCCTGACTCCCACACACCAGACTTCACTCCTGCAATCAAGAACAGACAGAGGGGAGGGGGAGAGCAGAGAGAGAGCTACCTAGCAGCAGTAGGCCTAACAGTTTCTGTTTAAACACATAAATAGACCTACCCTAATCAATTATTTGACATATGTAATCATCAACAGAAAATACCTTGATGAGAGTGAGAGTTCAATGAGTTCATCTGAGTGAACACAATGTTCCTGTGTTTGTGGACTTTCACCAACTTGTAAATGTTTGACATATACAATATGTTTTTGTGAAGGCTGGGGTCACCCATATACAAAACATTTATGCACGCATGACTGTAAGTGACTTTGGATAAAAGTGTCTGCTAAATGGCATATATTGTTATTATTTAAGGCTATGAGGTTGTCCATTTCAGCTGTACTATATCAGAATGTATATCTGAGTCCAACTTAACTGGTGTTAAAGTAACAGTTTTGAAAGTGTAAGAAAATAAACTCTGTAGCAAATGTTAACAATCAACTCCATCAGACTACATTTTTACTCCAGCAGTTTATTATATTTTAACAGTGTAGGGTGTAAAGCCTTATTTGTATATTTACCAGTGTGCCTTTTGAGGGAATGATCGAGTTAACACCCATGACTGTGTTTGTTAGTGACAGAGGTTGTTGCATTCGTTCATTCACTTCCAGTCCTGTAGCCTTCACGAAGTGAGTGCCTAAGTGTTATTGTTTAATTAAGATTAAACCCTTTATGACAATACATTACATATATCATATGGCCTTTCTTTGTTGCCCTAGTTTCTCCCTTACACAGTGGTCTGAAATTCTTGGCTCGCAAGCCACATCAGGCCTGCAAATCACATTATGCTGGCTGGCAAAGTATGTATCTTTCTGTAGCATAAGATCAATCAATCAATGTACATGCAAAAACACAGATATTGAAACAAACACTTCTAAACATCATTCTGCAATAGAGCACGTGGGAAATATTATAAAGATGGGTGATGTTTTGAGTTTTTTTACCCTAGTAAAGAAACGTGTTAACACTGTGAATTTAACACTTACAGTAAATGTTTGCAGTGTAGGATTGAATCACAAAATGCACAACCATCTGGAAAAACTTGACAACAAATATATTACACACTAATTTATACATTAGCATTTTATTATATTGGCTTCAATTCAACATTATACATTTTTCATGATTTAAAGATGCACTATGCAGAAATCGCTCTGCCATTTCCTGGTTGCTAAAATTGTAATAGTTTGCCTCAGTTTATGTGACAAAACAAGCAAGTATAGTGTAGAAAATCATTGTACCATCTAAACCACTGTGAAACATATTTTCCATAACCAAAAATATTGTATTTTCAGCTGTTTGAAGCTTGTGTACAAAACCGAAAGTAAAAGACACAAAAACGAAACTTAAAACATGGGAAGCATAGAAATAGCAAACACATAACAGATCTAACGCTTCTTAGACTTGCTTTCAATGAGAATGACAGATCTATAACTCACATATCTATGTGAATTTTGTTGGTTCGCTCAACAAGTTACATATTGCAGCTTTATTTTATACATATTCTATTATTTGTGTGTACCAGAATGTGGAGAATTGGATATGCTCATTCACTTTTAATCTTTCTTTTCAAGCATTTTCTAACGCATAAATATCTGACTATTGCTACAAGAAGAAGAAGAAGCACTGACACAACAGCCAACAATATCAGGACAACATCTACAGAGTGGTAGGAGTACCAGGGCATTCTGTAGGACTCTGTACGCAGGTGAGCAGAACCTTTGTGTCTCATGACAAACTCAATCCAGAAGAGAGCAGTGTCCAGGGGCTCCATTGGCACGTCCCTGTGTAGCCTGGAGAGTCTCTGCATGTTCATCCTGTAGGACGGCTCATCCAGAACTTCCTGTAAGGCCTCTAGGAAGTTATTGTTCTTGTCTACTGTTGCCAAAGATAAAAGTTTTGCTCCTCCTCTCTCTTTCAGACGAAGGAGGTTGTCATATTGATCAGAAAACAGAGGTAGACCCACAACAGGAATTCCATGGTAAATAGCCTCATAAAGTCCATTTGTTCCTCCGTGAGCTACAAACAGCTTTGTTTTCGGGTGTCCTAACAGATCATTCTGAGGCATCCAGTCAACTAGTAAGGTGTTGTTGCCCAGAGTAGCTGGCCTGTCTCCTTTGTGTCTCCAGATGACCTTCTGAGGCAGTTGGGCAAAAGCAGCAGCAATCACATCAGCTATATCATGTGGAAACTCAGTGACAAAAGTCCCCAAAGACATGATAATGACTCCATGCTCCCCAGAACTCTGAGCAAACTCCTCCAGTTCTTGGGGAAGAGGCTTGGCAGGTTTACATTGGAACCCTCCCATATAGATAACATTAGGCATGGTGGGACGAGGGAATTCAAACACAAAGTCAACTCTCATGAGCCAAAGATCAGCCCCCTGTAATAACTCATAGAAGTCCACACCTGTTTGGAAAATCTCATTACAAACAGCCTGGTAATGTGGCCGGATTACAAATATGTCCTGAACTTCCCAAAGCAAATAGAAAAGCATATTCTTTACTCTCTCTGTGAAAGTCATATAGTGTGAGAGCCCTGATCCAGTCATCGGTATATAAGACATGGGGGATGGCGCAATGGCTAAATGTCCCTCTCCACTGGTTATCCACCGTACATTGTAGACTAGAGGTAGCTGAAGATAGTGAGCCACCAAAATACCAGTCCCCCATGCTGGGTCAGTAAGCACCAGGTCATACTGGCTCTCCTTTAGGGTCTTCATTAAATCCTTGTCTTTCAATACAGCAGTTGCGAAGTCACATTCCAGTCCATGAACCTTAGACATTGCAGAGAACATCTCAATTTGCAAATGTATAAAGTTTAATACAGAGCTCGTTCCTCTCTCTATATCAATTACTTTCTTTATGATTGGCTTTACAAATTCCTCAAATTCCACACCATCAGTGACAGGTATTGTAATAGAACTGTATTGTAGAGACTCTTCTTTAATATACCAACTTTTAGTTGTTCGTACCACTGTGACGGTGTGTCCCTGAGAGTGAAGAGCCTTGATCAGAATGTCCATGTTCACCCAGTGACTCCCTTCTAAGGGAAATACCAGAATTTTCCCACCATCGCAGATTCTCCAAGAAGCAACCAATAAAGATATAAGAAGGCATGAGTTTATGCTTCCATTGTGGCTTGCCATCTTTCATCTGAATGATAGGAGAAATCAGAAGGCAGGTTGAACAGAATGCAAAACAACAATTCTTGTTGTTGTATCAGGTGGACTCGGACTGACTTAAGTCCCCAACTAAGTCCCCCAGCTTCTAACAGACTAACAGACTTAAAAGCTAATCTCAAGACACCTTTGTAATGCAAAGAGCTTTAGAAGCTGGAAAGTAGGTACATTAATTCACTGTAACAATGATTTGTCTGCTAACTTACCTGTATCCCACAAGCCAAACAGTTGTAGTTTTTGCTCATACAAGAGCATTCACAGCTGAATTCTTCAGTGAAGCTTATTCAAGCGGTTAATAATTAAGCTCTTGCTTGATCTTGTTATGTAATACTGCTTTTCTGAGAATGTAGCCACTGTTTGAAAAACAGGTATTTTATTTTGTATTTACCAACCTAGGGCCCAGTTAACTAAGTTTTGGCCATTATTTTTCAGAGTTAATTTTTACATTTACATTTAAGTCATTTAGCAGGCGCTCTTATCCAGAGTGACTTACAGTTAGTGAGTGCATACATTCTTTTTTATATTTTTCATACTTCCCCGTGGGAATCAAACCCACAACCCTGGCGTTGCAAACGCCATGCTCTACCAACTGAGCTACATCCCTGCCGGCCATTCCCTCCCCTACCCTGGACGACGCTGGGACAATTGTGCGCCGCCCCATGGGTCTCCCGGTCGCGGCCGGCTACGACAGAGCCTGGATTCAAACCAGGATCTCTAGTGGCACAGCTGGCACTGCGATGCAGTGCCTTAGACCACTGCGCCACTCGGGAAACATTTAAAAGAGTAATGTAAGGGTAATATAAATATAATGGTAATGTCGACTTTACTTTTTATATTTAAGGGGTCATATAAAAGGGTAAAGGTATTGTACACTTATTTACAAAGGGGTGGATTCAAAGTTATTTATTAACACCTGTTAATTATTAGCTAGTCTCATGTGGCCAGCCTTCCAAAATCCTGTTTCGTTAACTTTGAGAAGCCTGTTTTTCCGAGGCTAATTATTGGCCTAGTTTATATATAGAGTGCATGTCAAACTTTATTTGTCATGTCAAACAAGGACACATGATGACTTGAACATGCATTCTTGCAGTTAAAGGATAATACTGTTTTATACTTAACCAAGAAAGACAGTAACCTGGATAATTGTATTCATTGATGTACTTTACTTTGTGAGATATGCCTATAGGGAGGTATCCTCCTTTCAGAATATAAAACAATTGTATATTAATTTAATCTATCAACAGATACAGCAACGTAGAGACAATAATCCCTCATTCATATAAACAAATCAAGAATCATGATGGAACTAGAATCCATTGCAATTATAACTGGTCTCCCACACCCACATGTGAGTAAGTGTCTCTGCCTCTGCACTGACTGTAGTGTCTCTGAATTTGGTGTGCTCAGTGCACTTAGTCTCAGCTTAGTCTTATCCGCTGCTGCCTGCATGGTTGGGGACGATGATGTTGGCCCATTTGTAGATGACAGGGATGAAGAGTAGAGCAGAGCCCAGAACTGAGACCAGGAGGAAGGTCCACAGGAACACACGGTCCAGAACCTGAGCCACAAACTTCCAGTCCTGCACCACCTGGAGAGAGAGACCAAACATGCCCTTCAGACTCCAACACATGACCTCGTTGACACAGGGTGGGAGGGCTTTGCACACAGAGGTGCAGTTGCGTGTGACAATCAGAGGATGGAGACAAATATACAGTATGGAGAAGATGAATATATAGAGAGAATTACAATAAGACTTCAAAAACCTAAATTCAGTACTTTAGGATTGATTTTGAATTGTGTTCAAATCATAACAAACAAACACAATATTCTCTCATGCCAACTTTGGCATTTATACTGCAGGGGCAGATTGATTCTCTGTAACTCTATGGGATCTTACCTCTCTGACCTCGTTCTCCTTGACCACATGCATGGTGATGTAGCGGATAGAGTCCAAAGCAGCCTGCAGGTTATTCCTAGAGGAGAGATGAGGGGTGGACTCTGGTGAAGAGCCCTTCATAATGCCCCCAACTGCCCCCTCTCGCCCTGCCAGTCCTGCACACTCTCTCCCTGCCAGTCCTGCCCTGGCCCCGCCAGGGTTAGCATAGCGGTCCACATGGCTGTGCATACACAGCAGCTTGGGCAGCCTGTGCAGGAAGATACGGCGCACCCAGGGCGCCATGCCATGGTGCGTGGACGAGGAGCGGTGGTGGATGTTGATGGCGAAGACGGTGATGACGATGGAGAGCGTGACAAAGATCATGGTGAACACCAGGTACTCCCCGATCAGAGGGATGACCTTGGAGGAGGACGGAATGATCTCCTCGATCACGAGAAGGAAGACGGTGAGGGACACCAGCACAGAGGTGCACAGGGAGATCTTCTCCCCGCCATTGGAGGGAAGGTAGAAGACCAGGATGGTGAGGAAGGAAAGGCCAATACAGGGGATAATGAGGAACAGGGTGTAGAAGAGCGGCAGTCTACGGATGATAAAGGAGTAGGTGATGAAGGGGAAGTAGCAGGATCCGTCCATCCTCAGACCACGGCTACCTGTCGCTTTCACTATCTCCCATTCACCATTGTCAAAGTAGTCCCTCTTGTCCACATGGAAGTCCTCCAGGAGGATGTCAACCTGTTGAGTAAATATAAGGTTAGAAAAGACTAAACATCAACAGACGTATCTCCCCTTTAACTCCCTAAAGTATAAACAAGAGATTCACGCATTTCTGACATCAGTTAAAGACTGTATGGTCATTAATATACTGTAGACTGTTTCACAATGCTGTGTAGGCTACAACCTGTGAGCCATCATAGGTCCAGGAGCCAAACTTCATGGAGCAGTTCTGCAGGTCAAAGGGGAAGAAGGTGACATCGATGATGCAGGCTGACTTGTAGTTAGCGGGCTGTGTCCAGGTGATGGTGCCATCGTACTTGACCACAGCCTTGGTGACAGTGCCCTCAAAACGTCCATCGGCACTGTTAGAGGAAAAGATAAACATCTGTTTTTCTTCTACAGGTTTGAATCAGGATTTGCTTGACGTGTTGGATTAATTGAATCTGTGCTGTTCAAAATATAGTCTACAGTGAGGGAAAAAAGTATTTGATCCCCTGCTGATTTTGTATGTTTGCCCACTGACAAAGAAATTATCAGTCTATAATTTTAATGGTAGGTTTATTTGAACAGTGAGAGACAGAATAACAACAAAAAAATCCAGAAAAACGCATGTCAAAAATGTTATAAATTGATTTGCATTTTAATGAGGGAAATAAGTATTTGACCCCCTCTCAATCAGAAAGATTTCTGGCTCCCAGGTGTCTTTTATACAGGTAACGAGCTGAGATTAGGAGCACACTCTTAAAGGGAGTGCTCCTAATCTCAGCTTGTTACCTGTATAAAAGACACCTGTCCACAGAAGCAATCAATCAATCAGATTCCAAACTCTCCACCATGGCCAAGACCAAAGAGCTCTCCAAGGATGTCAGGGACAAGATTGTAGATCTACACAAGGCTGGAATTGGCTACAAGACCATCGCCAAGCAAAAGAACTGTCAATCTCCCTCGGCCTGGGGCTCCATGCAAGATCTCACCTCGTGGAGTTGCAATGGTCATGAGAACGGTGAGGAATCAGCCCAGAACTACACGGGAGGATCTTGTCAATGATCTCAAGGCAGCTGGGACCATAGTCACCAAGAAAACAATTGGTAACACACTACGCCGTGAAGGACTGAAATCCTGCAGCACCCACAAGGTCCCCCTGCTCAAGAAAGCACATATACAGGCCTGTCTGAAGTTTACCAATGAACATCTGAATGATTCAGAGGAGAACTGGGTGAAAGTGTTGTGGTCAGATGAGACCAAAATCGAGCTCTTTGCCATCAACTCAACTCACCGTGTTTGGAGGAGGAGGAGGAATGCTGCCTATGACCCCAAGAACAACATCCCCACCGTCAAACATGGAGGTGGAAACGTTATGCTTTGGGGGTGTTTTTCTGCTAAGGGGACAGGACAACTTCACCGCATCAAAGGGACGATGGACGGGGCCATGTACCGTCAAATCTTGGGTGAGAACCTCCTTCCCTCAGCCAGGGCATTGAAAATGGGTCGTGGATGGGTATTCCAGCATGACAATGACCCAAAACACACGGCCAAGGCAACAAAGGAGTGGCTCAAGAAGAAGCACATTAAGGTCCTGGAGTGGCCTAGCCAGTCTCCAGACCTTAATCCCTTAGAAAATCTGTGGAGGGAGCTGAAGGTTCGAGTTGCCAAACGTCAGCCTCGAAACCTTAATGACTTGGAGAAGATCTGCAAAGAGGAGTGGGACAAAATCCCTCCTGGGATGTGTGCAAACCTGGTGGCCAACTACAAGAAACATCTGACCTCTGTGATTGCCAACAAGGGTTTTGCCACCAAGTACTAAGTCATGTTTTGCAGAGGGGTCAAATACTTATTTCCCTCATTAAAATGCAAATCAATTTATAACATTTTTGACATGCGTTTTTCTGGATTTTTTTGTTGTTATTCTGTCTCTCACTGTTCAAATAAACCTACCATTAAAATTATAGACTGATCATGTCTTTTGTCAGTGGGCAAACGTACAAAATCAGCAGGGGATCAAATACTTTTTTCCCTCACTGTATGCTGTGTGGGGTTGCAAAGCTACCAGTAATTTTCCAAAGTTACCGGAATCTTCAGTAATTTTGGTAATTAACAGAAAATATATGACAATCTATCGTAACTTTGGTAATTTATACTTGAAAACATTTATTTTTAATGAATATATCGTATTCATTTATTATATATGTGTCCATATTGTCCATGAGTTTCAAGTAGATAGACCATATGGTTAAGAGAAAATAGCCTAATTAATTAAAAAAGCATTTAATCAACAATGGCATTATTTTCAATTAACTCTGCAACTCTTCCAACTATTTACTTTTTTCACAACTGCCACCAGTTTGACGCCAAAACATTGACAACAAAGACATATTGACATAGTAAACATTTTTGGTTTAGCATCTTATTGAATTATTTCAGATATTTTATGTGATGAGGCCACTGCATTTACACAATTCAGATATTTTTTCATTAATTGGTCTTTTGAACAATCAGATCAACTCTGAAAAAGATCTGATGTGAAAAGATCTGATGTGATTGGTCAAAGAAATCTGAATTGCGCTGCATGTGTAAAAGCAGCCACAGAGGGTCAGATTGTTACAGACACCTGTGATAATCTGAAATACCCAAAAGGGCCACTAGATGTCTGGTGATAGATTACATAAAATCCCTGAAAGATACCAAAATTCTGGTAGTTTACTGGTAAACTTAGAATGTTTCCAGTAATATACAGTGCTTGACTTGGGATGGAACGAGGAGCTGTATTTTTTCCAAGTCGGTCCATTAGACATTATACTATAGAGACCTCTGATTATTCACTGTTAATTGTTTAAACACATTTTCCATTACTTCTCCATGACTTTTAGCACATTTTCATGACTATTATTATAGCCTACATGAAAAAGTAAGCATTATTGACACTGGAAAGCTGCTGTGTCTGATTCCATGTAGACCTACCACCTCCTGCCGTTTTGCCCTTGATCAAGGTACTTAGCCCCCCACATAGAGATGCACTGTTAGTCACATGTTATCATGATCAAGGCACATAGCCCCCCACATAGAGATGCACTGTTAGTCACATGTTGTCAATATGTGGTCAACCCTCCATCTGGAGAGCTCCTGGGTGTGCAGGCTTGGCTTTTCAACATTACAACCAAATGCTTTTGTCTTTATAAAATTATTCCCTCATTCAATAAGTCAGGGATCAAATGGATAAGGTAGTCTACTTCAAAGCAAGGTATCTAACTAGACATGTTTATATATATGGCTAAAATATTCATGTTCAGGGGAGATCTATGCACAGCAAGTTATTTGTCAATAAGGCTATTCTTAGAATATTTTTTAACGTTGTCGCAATTACATGGCTACTGTTTAATAGAGGGGAATCCCAGCTTTCTAAAGGTGCACATTTATTTAGGCTCTACAGTGCCCGTGGAAAGGCAACAATGAAATTAATGCTTAGTTTGTTTGTTAACTAGCGAGATAACTGCTACAAGTTATATTTTGAATTGGTGATCTAGTTAGTCTGTAATTCTTTTATACCTGCTGCTGAAATGTCGCGCTCTCTTTCCTCCGGCAACGGCCCACTCGCACTGGCACACACGCAGCACCACAGACATGCGCTAAAGGGTCATTCCCATAATGGCTGATATGTAGTTTTTTAATTGATTGACTATATTTAAAAGTGTGCTTTCATGAATTACATTTACAACAATTATTAAACTAATTTCCATAACTTTTCATGACCTTACAAACCCTAATTTGACAATTTGTAAGAGGCATCATGCCATTCCGGCTGGCACGTTTTCAATCTGCGCAATCTCGAACAGCCTATACTGTCACTCACAGATTCAGAGACTGAGTGCAAATTAACTTGAACAAAACAGAATTAGGAAATGAATGCCCACTCGCCATTGCTATTCAATGAAGATGCCAACTTCATTCTGCTTTGATCAAACTTTTTTGCCTTGGTGTGTGAGTCTGGGCCAACTAAAGGCTACATTGTTTTTATATAGGGGCTGGTACCTAATTCCCAACAAATTTGAAGTGCTGGTAAGGCGTGCTAGTATGGCGTTCCGGACAGCTACGGCCCAAGTCAAGACTAGTAATATACCCTCCATTTGCAACCCTAATGCGGAGATTATAGTGCTCAGAAAGCTTTAGTTCAATATCAGTGCCATCTTTTGCTCTAAACTGTTGGCAGTGATGGGCATGGTACATACTTGTCATAGAGCACAATGTCTGGGATCCAGATGGAGTCTGACGGGACTCTGATGGTAGTGATGCCCAGGTAGTCATCAAGGTTCCAGCGTAGCTTCATGTCCAACCATTCCTAAACAGGAGAGCAAGAGAGGGATGAGTCACCTTCACCATCTTTCATTAATGGTCATCTCTTTTTACAAGACTGTTGCTGGAGCACACCATAAATTACTTTTCTCCTCCTGAGAGAAAATTGATTCCACTACTCTATACACTGAGTGTACAAAACATTATGAACACCTGCTCTTTCCATGACATAGACCAGGGTTCTTCAAAGTTTTTCACACTCAACAGTTTCCTATGTGTATCAAGAATGGTCCACCACTTAAAGGACATCCAGCCAACTTGACACAACTGTGGGAAGCATTGGAGTCAACATGGGCCAGCATCCCTGTGGAACACTTTCGACACCTTGTAGAGTCCATGCCCCGACGAATTGAGGCTGTTTTGAGGGCAAAAAGGGGTGCAACTCAATATTAGGAAGGCATTCTTAATGTTTTGTACACTCATTGTTCACTAGTAGTAGCAGGGTCGGGGTCAATTCCATTTCAACAAAGTCAATTCAAGATTGAAACTGAAATTCTAATTTTTTACTCATAGAGAAGCATAAAGTAGAATTGGAATTAGATTTGGAATTTCCGTTTACTTCCTAAATTGACTGAATTGAAATGGAATTGACACCAACCCTGGTAGTGAGAATAGTAGAGCCAATGATGGATTTCTCTATTCCGCTTTGAGTTACTATTGCTGTACAACTTCATATTACAATCTTTCTGTGTTCTCAGTGCTAACAGTCCTTTAGCAGATGCTCTTATCCAGAGCGACTTACATTAGTGCATTCATCTTAAGACAGTTAGGTGAAACAACAACGGGGGTGTAATTTGCATCGACACATGGTGGATATAAACATTTATGGTCTAATAAAGTAGATAGTGGGAGAGAAGCACTGACGTGGACAGAGCCATATTTTCAACCTTATCTCCTCATTCACCGCTGATGAATAGATGTGGCCATGTTAGCTATTGCTCTCCGTCCTCTGATTTGCATCGAGTTGTTTGTCATTGTGGCAGACTAGGGAGAGGCTGACCTGCAGACCCTGGTCTGGAGGGATGATTCCCTGGCTGTAGAGAACAGATGCAGTCAGAGGATATGAATGAAGCTGTCAGGGTGGCTGGGGGCTAGGCAGGCTGCTGGGGGGCGAGAGCTGCAAAGGGGGTGGCTCGTGTGGGCACAAGGGAAGGTGGAGGAGGGTGGGGAGAAATTAAGATGTGAGCTCATCGTGAAATGCCATAAGAACAAGGGGACATGCAGGGGGACGGGAGGTTGATTGTTACTCTAAATGCCATGTTGCCTTTGTTGGTCTAGCTGACGCTGCTGTAGAGCAGGGGTTCCCAACCTTTTTTGGTTACTGTACTCCCAAATGAATTTTGCTCCGCCTGGAGTACCCCTGAAGTACCCGCTTATGAGCATTTTACCAGTAACCCTATGGACTTATGAGTCTTTTCAAGTACCCCCTCTGGATAGGCCAAGTATCCCCAGGGGTCCTAGTACCCCTGGTTGGGAACCACTGCTGTAGAGTGTTGTGAATTATACAACGGCTGGGTCTAATCCTTGACACTGATTGGTTAAAACTGCATTCCAGCCGATGTCTATTCCACAAGTTACCACCGGCTAAAGCCATGACATTGAAATGCCTATTTACACTGTTCCATCTCACTGCGCAATCCACTGTCTCATCAGCCCAGCCAGACAATTTATAAACTTGACCTCCACTGTAAAAAGCATCTAGACATTATCTTTTAGACTAGCAATTGGTTTTCAATAGTGGAGATTTGTATAAACCTTGCTGTCTGTCTATCTGACATTTGTAACACTGTTTCAATATTGAAATTTGATCTCCAGCTATCCCATAGTAATGAACTTGTAGGGGTCGCGAGTCGGGACAAGACAGACAGGCAGGCAGCTTTTCTCAGCCAGTCGAAATCATGAATCAGCATAATTTGTATGGATTTATACTGTACAAAGAAATGTCAATAGAAAACAGGTAAACGAAATCAAGTGCAGCTAGTTTGCAGTCTTTCCAGCTTCAGTTTGAAGTGATTCTGTTAGCTGTGTTGTTGGCTAGCTCCTCTGAACAACAGTGTCCTGACGAGAGAGCACATTTTCTATGGCAGGTGAAATCGCACATCATTAGCTCATTGTTATGGATGTATCCAAATAAATGTCACTAGAAAACAGCTTAAACAAATGCAGATGTAGCTACTTTGTTGTTATTCTGGCTGCACTGTTTGACGTGACTGTAAATTAGCCATAGTTGGCTAACTAGCAAGCAAGAACGTTGACAGCCAGTATGGCAATATAACATTTAGAACGATACAGAACAAAAATATTTAAATACTGTGTCACATCTCTGGGAACCGAACCGATAGAACGTAACAACCCTTGATTTGTTTCGGGCCTATATCTTGTGTAAGGATGAAATAGTATGAATAAATGTATCAAAATAACGTTTTTAATGAAAATATGTAAGTCATTATTTAAATATGGTAACCCATTGTATAATAGTGATAATGCCCTCGAAGCCTGTGTATGGAGGATATATTGGCATGGTTTGCCAGCCCTCGACTTCGTCTCGGGCCTAACAACACCCGTACCAATATATCCTCCAAACACCAGCTTCTCAGGCATTATCACTTAAATATACTATGCCCCCCCCAAATATGTTTAAGATCTTGCCTGTTTCATCCACACATTGGTTGTCATCAGCTGGTTCTTCTCGTCCTGTAATGGAGAGACCATACTGTAAAGGTTTTATCAGTACCTTTGTGTTGTTATACTGTCAGTATGTGTGTAAATGTGGTACAGAGCAAACAACATAATGTAAATTAGCCTAAATATATGTATAGTGATATATTCTTTGCAGTGGTGTAATGTACTTAAATAAAACATACTTTAAACTACTTAAGTTGTTTTTGGGGTATCTGTACTTTACTGTTTATATTTTTGATTACTTTTACTTTTACTTCACTACATTCCTAAAGAAAATAATGTACTTTTTACTCCATATATTTTCCATGACACCCAAAATTAATCGTTACATGTTGAATGCTTAGCAGGACAGGAAAATGGTCTAATTCACACACTTACAAGAGAACATCCCTGGTCATCCCTACTGCCTCTGATCTGGCAGCCTCACTAAACACATATGCTTCATTTGTTAAGGATGTCTGAGTGTTGGAGTGTGCCTGGCTATCCGTACATTTAAAAAACAAGAAAATGGTGTCGTCTGGTTTGCTTAATATAAGGAATTTGAAATTATTTATACTTTTTCTTTTGATACTTAAGTATATTTTAAACCAAATACTTTTAGACTTTTACTCAAGTAGTATTTTACTGGGTTACTTTCACTTTTACTTGTGTCATTTTCTATAAAGGTATCTTAATAAAGTCCAGCTTGCATTGACAAACATCAAAATAATCATCAGGAAAACACAAATCACAATATACCATAATAATCATATTTTTCTCACCACGTCCACTAGCTGGGAGATGGCCAGTCCAAATCTGACCCGTACTGTGCCGTTGAGGTATTCTACAGGCCTCACCCATTTCTGGTAGTTTCTGAAGAGGTTCTTGAACAGTTTGTCCTCTGTCTTGGCATAGGAGGACAGTTTGTGGATTCCTATAGAGGCAGGGAAACATCACATTAGCCTTCCTTAAGCTGCATCATGTCAGCGACGTGTTAACAGGGGATATTATCCTGGTAACAACTGATGGCCCATGTTCAGCCCAGCTAAAGCACATTGACGATGATTCATAGTCCCTGGCTCCTGGCACTTTGTCAATAACCCCATCAATCTCCAGTTTAACATGCAGGAAATCACCCCAGCGCTCTCAGCAACATGACAATCACATCTCTGGTCCCTGTTTACCCCCAGACCAGGACCAGGCATTCACTATCTAGAGAGGAAGAAAGCTCACTGTCACTTTGTCAAGGCAACATAGTCAATGCCTTTTATTGATGATTTGGTGTTTTCCATTGCTCATGAAAGGAGACAAAGGTCAAGTGTGTCCTTCCTGTTAGAATTCTCTGCAAACTAGTATGTTTGATCAGATATGTTGGTGTTTACAACAGAAGTGTTATTTTATTTACAAGGAGGATTTTTGAATAATATGTTTTATTGTATTTTTCCCTCAAATGTATCCTCCTCTTCCTCCCTGGACGAGACTACTCTGCTGCCAATACAGTGTGGTGCTTCATCCCAAGTAGGCCTATAAACAATCTAACAGTGATTAAAGGTTAGAGTCACTTGGCTGGGGTTCAGGCAACAAAAGGCTGTCCAAACCTTCAAAAGCTGATGAAGGTTTTGCACAGAATAAACTAAAGATAGCAGCCAGGGTTGCATTTGTGCTCCAATTTACTCCGTAATTGATGACTCACTGTCAGCGGGTTGCATAGACATGGAGAGATTAAATTTGACTCCATTGTTCAATGTGTGTGATGCCACCACCAGTGTCAAGTGGGAAGGCTTTAATAGTGTAGGCTGCCAGTCTGCCTCCCTCCATCATCCAACACCAATGCATTTCTTCCTATCAGCTCTGTTTTATTTGGTCTCTCTCTCTGTAAATACTCAGTCAGTCATCCCCCGCTCTGTTCTAATTTAATTTGACTCAGTGTGTTTTCTATCTGAATTATGAGGAACGAAGCCCCAATGAGTTTTACTCTCCATAACTTCATTACAGATGGGTCTGATGTTGTGACTGTGGTTGATGGATACCTCATTGTATCAGTGCATCAGCTGGCCTCTGTGGCATGCTGGTATCCATGGCAGCCTGGTGTTGTAGGCCCCTAGGGGGGTTGATGATGGAGAAAAGGGCTGGAGGATGGAACCTTAGATAGAGGAGGCTTTTTATGTGTGAAGGACACAGTGAGGTCTTTGTGCCCCTTAAGGGCTAGCTGGGTTTTTAGAGAGAGAGAGAGACCGGAGGTGCACCTTCCATATTAAAGACATCAGCTGTCACTCTAGTCTACATACAACTGCTGACTGGGAGGAAAATCTGGAGTTAGCCTCTGTAAATGCAGAATTAAGCACCAGCAATTTTCAGGATGAATTTATTATATTCAGCACTTTAGTTCAAACGAAGGATGTAAGGTTGCTGTATTATTGTTGGAAACAGGTCTCCAGCGCAGGGAGAAAATGAAGAAGTATCAATTAAATTCTTGAGGGACACAATGCTCTTAAATCATTCCCCACATGCTTATGGGCTTATTTTATGTGTGTTCAATATGGATGTAAATTTACCTGAAGATGACAGGCCCATGGCGGGGCTGACTACAGTTAACACCCCAGTGTCATCCTCAGGCTCAGGATCAATAGCATCATTCTTAGACCTCCTCAGTCAATATCACTGTGATTAGCAGATTCATCATCCTTAGACTTTCTCTCTCTCATGCTCGGCACAACTTCATGCAGAAGATTCTGCTGCATGTCTGGCTTCTCTGGGAGATTCTGAACACTTTGTGAAAAACAATATAAATATGATCCAACAATGTGTCATATAACACCTACAGTACAACCATCACACCATCATCAATTGTAAGTAGTAACTTAGTAACTAGCTAAGTAAATAAGGTATGTATGCATTTAATTGAGTAAATACAACTCGTGCAAAATCTCTTCTGCAGTTGGCTCTGATGTCCTCCATTAGACCAACACCAGCAAGCATGCTGAGAACCACAGGACACTATTAATTTAAACTGAGCAAAGATATCCATATCAAATCAGAGGGGAAGAGTCTGCACAACTGGAAAATCCTCACAGAGCAAGGGCATCATAGTTGCTTCATTAGATTTTTGTAATGGAGCAACAATTCAGCATGAATTGTCATGATTGAATGATAAACACAATCTGAAGACCACTTCCCAACCCTTTACGATATCTGTAATCCAGTGTATAGATTGTGTTAGAAATGCTCTATAGGTGTATCTACAATTAGTGTAACCTGAGTGTGTAGCCAGTCAGGCATTACTCCAGTCTATCTCTCCAGAGGATCCCTGGCTGTGTACTGTATTGATGAAAGATATGAATATTTTATTTGTCATCTTGAAGATCTGGGGTTTACAAAAACACCCCAAGAGATGGCAGATTAAAATATGTGATCTTACACATCTCCTATCCCTCCTCTGCAGTCCACACAGCCCATGTCATTAAACCCATCCCGCTAACGAAGGACAGAATTTCATATGAGGAGCTCCATTAAATGTTTCCATTTTAGCTATTTAGCAGACGCTCTTATCCAAAATAATTTACAGTCAGCGACTCAAAGTCAGTGCAAGAATCAATCCTGTTTTTGCACAGGCTGGCTGGCAGGGAGGAGGCAGACGTGGAACTATCTGGACTGTCCAGCTTATATTTCTGCTATTGACTGGACAGTTATTAGAACTCTGAGGTTCTTTACCCAAATGGTTAATAGAGACATTTCTTCCCTTATTCAGCTCATCTCCTCTCCCAGCTGAACAGAAGGTCACCAACCACAGGAAATTACTGCACTATGCCAGACAGGGTTGCATATCATTGATACTTAATTAACTGAGAGCAGGAAACCAAACCACTCACCTTCATAACAAATGTTGGCAAAGTCTCTGAGACCATACACTTTGATTACAAATCTACTTAAAAGGGAAATTAGGTCTGGATAAATTGAGTGGTCATACTGACATTACTCAGCCCATCTGTTAATGATCATCCCTCATAAGTTCCTCTTTTAATGTAATATTAAAGTCTCAGCTGGCGTAGCTCTTCACTATCTCCCATCCTCAACTGGTGTAGCCTCTTCACTATCTCCCATCCTCAGCTGGTGTAGCCTCTTCACTATCTCCCATCCTCAACTGGTGTAGCCTCTTCACTATCTCCCATCCTCAGCTGGTGTAGCCTCTTCACTATCTCCCATCCTCAGCTGGTGTAGCCTCTTCACTATCTCTCATCCCCAACTGGTGTAGCCTCTTCACTATCTCCCATCCTCAGCTGGTGTAGCCTCTTCACTATCTCTCATCCCCAACTGGTGTAGCCTCTTCACTATCTCCCATTCTCAGATGGCGTAGCCTCTTCACTATCTCCCATCCTCAGCTGACGTAGCCTCTTCACTATCTCCCATCCTCAGCTGACGTAGCCTCTTCACTATCTCCCATCCTCAGCTGACGTAGCCTCTTCACTATCACCCATCCTCAGATTTTCCATCTGCCCTCCCGCTCATCTCCTTCTCATCCTGTCCCAGTAGATTATCCAAGTTGTGCAGAGTGGGCATCTGTCAGTCTGATAACGTCTTTGATGGCCCATCACTCTGAGAGTGTCTTCCATGTCCTCCACTGTGGTACTGTAGGGAGAACTTACCCAGGGAGTGACACAGGTGGCAGCAGCAGTATGACAGCAGCAGGATTAGAGTGGTGGCCGCTGGCCCAGCTCTCAGCATGATATCAGAGGGGGCTCCAGATCCACACAGCCAGGGAGCAGTCCCTTAGGCAACCATGACTACAACACAGCTGGAGCCTATGAAAACACTGCAATATAATCACAACAGTGCACAAACAGAGGAAGTTATGGGACATCAGTATAGATACCTTACATGTACACACAAACATGAATACAGACACATACTGCATACACACACATTTCATCTTACACATTACACACACACACATACACGTGTACATACACATTACACTCACCTGCTTGGATGTAGTGAACACACACAAACCTATCCACATTATGATCACAAACACACATACTGTGCATATCAGACCTGCATCCTCTCTTCCTATCATCCACTCAACACACAATCTATCCTAGATGCAGCTTGAG